>NW_014333166.1:984659-1003020 GCF_000341935.2 Cephus cinctus | reverse complement strand
CAGTAATGCCTCTTGCCACTCGTAACAGGGTCAGGGGGGTTGCCGGTCGGACCGTGAAGATCAGCCTGGCAAGATATTATAGAAGTTTTATAACTGGCCTTACGCGCGCTCATCCCTCTGCCGAAGACTTTTCTTATTTACGTCGACAAAAGAAATGTTATTGTTTCACC
The DNA here is from genome assembly GCF_000341935.2 of Cephus cinctus. Taxonomy (NCBI): domain Eukaryota; kingdom Metazoa; phylum Arthropoda; class Insecta; order Hymenoptera; family Cephidae; genus Cephus; species Cephus cinctus. Next base: position 1,002,850 of record NW_014333166.1, on the reverse strand, counting down.
AGGAGTCGCCGTAGCCGCGTTTCCGCTTTCAGGAGGAAACGCGACCCGAAAGACGAGTGGTCCTTATCCGGGACATTTTTCCTCTGGAAGATTCGTTAAAAATTACAAAAGTCTTCCAGCAGCAGTCCTCGTGCACGATCAGCGCTGGTAAAAAAAATTCTTTTGACAGAGAAGTAACCGGTTGGAAATAGATTTTCAGCTCAATTGGAATTTACTAACAACTTTGTGTCCGAGTGAAAAATAATTGTTGGTACAATTTCTTCACTTGAAACCGACGAATCAGACTGGGATGCTGTATGGTAATTTTGGTTATGAAGATCGGAGTGAATTTTTGGAAAATCTGTGAAGGTTCGAGTTAATGACCTTTTTTTTTATTCGGGTTATTTGAATAATTAAAGATTTTTTGAATATTTTTTTTTAACTGACTCTCGTACTTGGGTCAGTGCTGTTCACGGATGTACGTCACGTTCCTCACCGTAATTCGGAACCGATCGGTTCCCTGCCCGCAGGAACCTAGCGGAATATAAGAGTACGGAACTTGTTGCTGTTGGAGCGTTACCCGAGTGCCGCAATACCAGAGGAATTCGATGGTTTATTGGCTTTCCTCGGACGTGGGAGAACAAGGAGCTGCCGTAACGGCAGTGAAGTGCGAGAGAGACACGCGTAGGGTAGGGGAGGACAACAGATAGAGAATCGAAGAAATTGAGAGAAAGGATGTAAGCAAGTGAGAGAAAAGGCAGACTAGCAGAGTATACTGTGCAGCAGTAGGAGCACAGCTTCGGCTTGTTTATGGCAGTGCCGATGCGCACCATCTGCTCAAAAAGACTTGTTGTTTTAAATTTGAACGGCTACGTACTTTCCCCTCGTCCTGGCCACCTGGCACGCCATTCCTATGGATTAGACTCGCATTTCAACTTATTCGTATTCCGTTACGCTCCTCTACAGGGAAGGCAACATTTTCTTTATTTTTCAACCATTTCACTATCTTACCCAGCTACTGCCATTAAGTTGTACAGGTAATACATAAATGATATCGTCAAGGTATAAATCCGTATTTGGCTGTTCTGCTCGCAGAGGTACAAAAGTAGAAACGGTCCTGTTGTGCTCAGACGAAAACTAAAAGCTCGTAGTAATTAAGCGCGTTAAGCCGGCAAGTCACAATGTTGTGCCACTCCAGTTCCCTTTGTAGCCGCTTTTACTCGAAGGAACTTGACTGCGTGGCACCGTCCTTGTGAAAGGGACGAGAGGGGAAAGTAAATGGTGGGCAGAGAAGGTTAGAGCGGCGCGTAGTAGTCGAGCAGGTCGCGGGCAGGAGGGGCAGGAGGGGCCAGGCGGGGTAAGGAGTGCGAGGACAAGTGGCGGAGTGGCACGCGCCGCCTCGAGTCACCCGAGAAACAAAGACGCCTCGAAACAGCAACCTGAGCACGAGAATCGCGTCGCGAGGAAAAGGAATCTACAGGAGCCCCTCACAATGGCACAGTTAGGCTTACAAGCGTCTTGACGAGTTGCCAAGTCTCGTGGCAGACGGCCACGACGACCCCTTTGTCGACGTCGGATGGTGACAATCGCCCTGAAGACCCCTTTCGCACTGTGCCGGACGTACCGACGCCTCCTGGCGCGAATTGAAACGCTGCCAATTAATCGGCTATTGACGATTTTCTCAAAGGACGCAAAAAAAAGGATCGGGTCTCCTTTATTCGATTTTGGGTACCAACCGATGTTTCTTTTTTTTTTTTTCACGACCTCATCTTATCTCATGGACAATTTGGTCCATGGACCAAGTCATTTTATCTGTAGTCCTTTGTCACTCTCTTATATTGAATGGGATGAACGGATGGAAGAAAAAAGTAAAATCGAAAACGTTTACTTCGCCGCACACAATAGATATATACCTGGGGACAGATGGCCGAGGAGTCGAGCTTTTGGAAAGCAGCGCACGTACAGCCACGGGGATAGGCGCTCTAGGTGGCTTGGCAATGATCGCCAGCCGGTGACACTGTGCCAGCCATTAACGGACACATGTCTCTATCTGGACTTTGTCCTGGGATCCGTAGGATTTATCGTTTACTTTTTACACTGTTAAGACCGCTGGAAGAAGGGGTTCTTAGGGTAGGAGAAAAAAAAGGTGGAAAATCTAGTGACGATCGTTTCCACTAGTTTTCGATTCCGTTTCTGGCGCTGCTCCTTGGCAAATACGTAACTTGGGTATCGGTTGGTTTGTCTCTGGGGTTTCTCCAAGCTTCGGGGAACAGAATCCAATGCTACGTTGCCCGATAGTGGGGAAGCAAAGTTTTCTAGAATCTTTCCTCCTTCTCTTTCCCCACTTTATTTCCTTACTCTTTTTATCTCCTTTAATAGCCACGATCGTAGGACGAAGGAGGGGGGTGGGGTGGGTCATGGATTCTGGGAGAGTACATCGATGAGATCCTTTACTTGGACCGAGATCACAGTTACCGCCGTCTCAACCTCTTCTAGATTATCTTTAATGGCCATTATACGACACTTTAGAGTATCGGAGACGTCAGCGTCTAGTCGCTTTAAACTTTTCCACCCCAGAATTCCTTTAGTGTTTCGACCAACAACCGTAAAATAGTGTCGCGGCTGTATTCTCTGGTATTTCTTGCATTCTTTTGGCTCTGCGCTCTTATCTTTACATACTTAACTCAGTTACTTACCTTATATACTGGCTCACTTTCCTTACGGAAATGAGACCGGATAATTACCAGAGACCCGTCGGACTTTGGATTCTTTTGCGGAAGTACGAAGACTTTATTTTTATAATGATTTTATATTTTCCTTTTTTTTTCCTCTCTCCTCGTCCACCATTCTCATTTTCTTTTCTTTCGATCGTGGTCATTCTCTTGTTAATTCAAAGCATTTCAGCTATCTGTACTCACTCTTTGCACTTATGCTTGATTATCTTGAAAATCCCCACGTGGACTCTCGGTCACATCTGACGGCCCCACTTCGTGCCCATTAATATTGCAAACACGAGCTCAGCCCGGTTAATGTTATGCATTGGTAAATAACATGGCGATTCATTTTAGCAGACCCTATACAGTCACACCTGTTTGTCAATAGCTCGATAGCAGAGTCGGCGTCCGTTGGTTCCGGTCATTAAAACTTGATCCACTATACTATTATTCGTTCCGGGTGCTGAGGGGCGAGTCAGGCTCATTATTCCCAGCTCGTTTGACCCTCGACACTTAAAGGAAGAATGATTTTTCTCCTTTAAGGAATTCCGAATTTTCTAGTAAAATTTTCCCTCCACCTCAAATTATGATTTCTCCTCTTGCTCTGGTACTATAGACTCTTTGGCCTCTTCCGGTACCTTCTTTTCCTTGTCTTTTTCCCCTTTTTCTCTATTTTTTCCCGTTGACGATCTCCCATCAAATAAATCGAACCAGCCCGATCCCGTAGCAGGTTTATTGTCATGCAAAAGTCCGAGCTTATGCTCGATGTAGAGCAATTCGGCAGTCGATTCGACACAATAGGGCCGGGACAGTCGCCGCTACGAAATATGCAAATTCAACGGCCGCTACCAGGCCGTACCGACAAAAACAATAAACTCGAGCGATTGCATGTGTTCATATATCGACGGATCCATAAAAATATCACAGCCGAACAACCGAAGAGGATCGGTATGGTATGGGGCTGGTAGCTGTTATTTAGCAACATTGAACTGTCCGTCGGTTTAAATTTTTCCACGGTCTGACTGTTACCGAATTTACAATTTTCCCCGCTACTTCACCATCTTTTGTCCACCAGCCACGAGGTTGATTTAATTTATGAAATACCCATTCTTCCTACTCTTGCTATTTGGATACCGAGAAAAATAACCTCGAGGCTCTAACGAGGACCGAACGAAATTTACCCCAGTATTCAAATCGTTCCTCAAACCTCCTAGGACCTACTCAGGGGACCCAAGGGTTGATTATGATCCAAGATCAAATACAGACGACGGTCCCTGGTCCCAGGTATCTTCAAAGGTAAGGTCACACCATGCTACGTCGTAGATCCTTTGGGTTTGGTTAGCTCAGCGGTTACTACAGTCGCTTGGGGCTCGACACGTTTCCTTGAGCATCTTCTTCCGACATTTTACCCCCAGTTCTAGTAAATATGAGCGGTCCTTCATTCGGACAGAGAGCAATAGCCCTACCAACTACTTCCTACCACTGTTGTACGTTACAGCATAGTTCCCAAGGGGGTACCAACGGTTTCCTCCCCCAAGAGGACCAGGAGTCCCCTTGGCAATCAACATCCCGCTAGTACGCCATCGCTCTTCTCTCATGCTTTACGCAGCTCTCTTAAGAGGGTGCGTACCCTCTCAGTACTCCTTATATATATGTATATATTCAGCTAAGGGGGATGAAAGATGAAAAATAGTGAAGTTTCGGTCACCTGAAAATTTTCTCATCCTTTCTAGCAACTTTAAAATACATCGGGTACCACCAGGTATATAATCTGCATACATAGTACAAAGACTGTCTTACCATGCGAATATATATTTTATCATTTCGCGCGTGCAATGCAAATTGCTTTAGGCCAATTTTGAGAAGGACGCGTTACGCCGTGAATGTTTCGCACGTATGTGCATACGTGTATAGAGAAATGCAAATCACAGAGTACGTGCCAAAATTCGTACTAGTCCTTGATCCCTGTGTCCAAGTCTCCATGCTTTTCAGTCCTTTCTGCTACATCCCCGACAGCGATTCTGGTAACTCCTGGTCCTGGTTGCTTTGGGTTCCTGGCTAGTGAATTAATGCTACACCCTTTCGAGAATAAGAGAACCTCAGGTCCGTACCACTGGCGACACTAGCGCCACTCACGGTTGAGTACTCAGGCCAGGGCTTGAAATTCAGGAAAGTACGTGAAACCGTAAAATTATTGTCCCTGTTGGGCAGCAGGACCTTCCTACATTATTAGGTAAATAGGCGACTACGAGTCGACGAGTCAGACGAGAATTATACCGGGTGCTCAACCACTTTCTCTTGACGATCTCGGTGTTACGCTTTCTCTGTGAAATGACGTGAGAATTAATATTAAACTTTCAAATTCAACAGTGCTTTGTGTATGATGGTTTTAAGCGGATACGAAATTTTACACGGTGTGACGTAATACGGTCGAGATAGAAAAGTTACACAGCGCTCGTTAGATTCACTGGAAACTGCTGCAATCGCAGGCTTAAATATCCCGATCTCGATTTACGTAAATTAAACAGGGTAAAATGAGCTTGCCAGGTAATTTCAGTAGCGGCGAGAGGGTGCGAAACATTTCTAGGGCCTTGGTTATCGTTGGCCCTTTTCCCATCGTTCCCTAGCACTCCGGGTATCCTTGATTCCTGCGTTCAGCAGTACAGTGTCTCTGGAGGAGGATTCCTGGAGGAATGAACGAGACGTCTGGGGACATGAAGTCGGAGCTGCCTCTCTGCCGGTTCGCGTCCCGTTTCATCTTCCGGCAAATAATTTAATCTAGACTAAGTACATATTTATGCTGGGTGTGTATATACGCGAAGGTGTTACTGCGCCTTGCGACTGGCTAGAGAGAACCGGATGTTACCCGACGTTGCGCAACGTTTTAACTGCGTGGGACGCGGCAGTGTCATTAAAATTAATAAACGTAACTCGAACTCTTAATTGAAGAGCCTCGGGCCTTTACTGGCAGCTGGATTAACCTTTTAGGATGAATCTGCATATTTCTCTTCCCTCTTTTACTTTGCGCATGTATATATATATATGAAGCTGTAAAACCCAAAGAGACGCGCAAAAATAGTGAGCCACTATTGGCTTTGTTAATATTTTTTCTCTTAGGCCTTTTTCCGTTTACTTTTTTTTTTCTTTGTGGTTTTATATACAAATTTTTAATAGCATATATCAAACGTGAAGTTGACAACTTCCGGTTTTGAAAAGACTCTCAATATCGGTGCGGAACATTTCGTTGACTTCCGGTGAAGTTCACCGATGAATGTCAGATATTGACGTAGAAAATGCTAGAAGCTAGGATTTTTAGATGATGGCGGGTATCCTGGGGGATGTTGAGGTAGGCCAGGAACGCAGGGACTTGGGAAGGTGGGTGGCGAGGGGAGGGAAGTTAGAATTTTCATCGAGTGCTTTCCAGATTTTCCGGACTCGGTATTTAATTTGGCTCGGGTTACTGGTGGGGAGGGGGGGCTGTAGTGGAAGGAATGTGGTAAGGGTGGAAAATCTAGGAAGAGGGTGGGATAGGGTCAGGAGGGTGAAAAGGGATTTTAAGGGATGGGTCACAGGACAGTATACTGGTAGCGGTAGCGGTGGCAGCAGAGAAAAGCAAGATGGCTCTAAAGGCAACGAGTCGACAGTTTAGACCTCACGGAGTCTTAATAACTTTAGAGGTAGGGTATTTTTATATTTCTTCCCTTGACATTAAAAATCCTGGGCTAAACTTTCAACATACATTTAAGTTAAAGCCCCGTGCTCGCTGGCCCCTGCGGCGCTCGGTGAACGCTGTCTCTTGAATAAAAATCACCCTCAATGGCGCACTTTACTTTAGTGCAGGGTTCTTTGAAGGGGACTGCTCGGAGGACTGGTGTAAGGGTGGCCGCTACTGCGCTACCCGGAGGATAAAGGGGTTGCTGGGTTTTCTGTTCCAGGAGCATATTAATAGCGGTAATAGGGTCAATTAGATCACGTCATACCAGCAGGGCGTCGTAGCCATCAGGCATCCGTCGGGACGTCGAGCGTCTATCTCAAGGAGTCACTGAATTATTTAAACTTTCAATCGCGCGGAATTAGGGAAATTTATTTCGAGATTCTACCCTTCGTGCTCCTTTACCTTTCTCTCCTCCTCCTGTCCCTTCATCTGTCCTCCTTGTCTTACACTTGCCCTTATCATATTCTCTCTCTCTTGAAATAGGAATTTCCCAGCAATTCCAAGCGACACAGAATTCAAATTGTTTGTTAAAGATTAATTCTCACCCACAGCCTCCACGTTCGGTCCATATTAACAAGAATATCGAAACTATTGATTATTTCAAGATCACAGCGTTTGAGCCTCCTTTGCTCCAGCGTAGTTAATATTCCCCCCATACCCTGAAGTCTGCTTCTCTTCAGCATCCGTTTATTCTCCGAGCGTTGGAAACTCATCGGCATCTCAAGTAGCTCAAAAAACTCATCAATCCTCGATTGGGTACCGATCCGAGCTGAGCCGAGCCGAGTCAAATTCCCGGGCGTGCGATGTCCCGAGTGTCTGAACTCAATACCCGGACAAGAATCCGATGTCGAGTGCTACTGAGTTCACACGTTTCACTGGAAACTAGACCGAGTCTGGATAAGGCTTGGAGAAGATGATCTCTGACCTCCCGTCGCCATGGCTTCACTTACGGCTCAGCCGGAGCGCCAAGAGCGAGATCAGCGTTCCGTGCTATGCGACCACTTTAGTTATGTGCTTTCCTACGCTTTACGGAGCAAGACCAGGTGGAGCGTCGGAAGGGTCTGACGTCCTCTCTAGGAAGACCATAACCGATTCACGATAACTTTCGCGGGAAGCTGTCTATACATACCCATAGAGACGTTATAGACACAGAAGGAAACAAGGAATACAGGCATTCTCGAAATTTCAATGAGAATTCCGGCTGGGTTACGGCGGAATGAAAATCGCTGGATTTCTATCCTATTGGAGAATGCCGATACAAGGAACGAGGTGGAACAGGAACCTTTCGAGAACTAGCAGTGAGATGGCGTCGGGTCTGCGGTTGTTTGCATATTTCAATTTCCTCTGCGCAACCCTGCTCCTACCTAAGGTCTTGCGTCTATAGTAGATACATATAGCTACGGCTGACATGTACACTTACCCTGGTCCCGGTGGCACCTCTCCCCTGATTTGGCGAACCTCCACCAAGTTCACGGATGCAACATCGGCAGCGCTACCATACCCCCACGTATTATAGACGTTGGCAGAAAGAGCCCTGTAGCCTTATCCTAGACAACCAGGAGCAGAGAATTCAGTCTACCGGGACATACCTAGATACCCCTAGCACATACTATACACTAGTGTATTCAAGCGTCCCTTCCCTCAGGAAACCTGCTGAAACCTTCCGGTGCTAAATCCCGCTCCAGCCTTGCTGCCGTATCACCTCACTTCTATTATAAAAGTCATTTCACAGGACATTCTTCCCGGTCCATTGTCGCCTGATGTATTTCAATTTTGGCCCAAGATGCAAATTCCATCCAGCTCATGTCTCGATTCCTTACAGGAATATCTCAGGGTGATCATTAATACCGAGTATATTTAAAAAAAATATATATATATACCTACAACGTTAAATAATCAAAGTACTGTCTTTTGGTTGTTCCAATATTCGCAATGCTACACGACCAACTAAATTGAGGGCAACTGGTGACGCTTGAACGGAGAGGAACTCGATCGGCTCTATATTTCTTAATAAATACGTTATACATATAAATTGATGGTTCAAGCGAAAGCGGACGAGAGTGAAGTGGGTGATGGTTAAGGGGTAGCTATACATATATACTGTATATATGTATATGAAAGAGCAAAAGAGAAGGGTACAGAAAGAATGACGTGCAATGGACGAGAGAGACGGAGAGCAATGGTACGTATACCTATAGCAGGCGGAGTCGTAGGACAACGAGGACGTTCGAAAGAGGGAGAGATCTCGTTGTATCGATCGTCGTCATAAAATCCATTTTATGACTTGGACGCTGTCCAGTGACTGGTGTATTAGCCGTCGCATTGCCTCGCAAATAAAACGCTCTTCTACTCTTGAACCCCCTTTAACCAGCAGCAACCCCTATAGGTTCACCAGCCGACGGTGCCATCAACTCTCGTCGGCGTCTCTCTGCGAACGACGACGAGGAGCGTCGGCCCAGCCAGGTTTATAGGCAAAAACTCTTATGCCCAGACTCTGCCTTACTATACAGACGGGAGTTTGCTGTCCTTTCTGATACAGTACACGTACCTCTGTGACTGTGGTCATGCACTATCGCCAGCATCATCGTCGTCATTAACCCCGCAGTAATAACGAGGCTTGAAATTAGCTCTTTAAGGTCAAAACGTCCTCAGCGCTATCGTACGTGGCAAGTATTTTAGTTAATAAAATTAATTGAAGAAGCCGAACCAAGTCTGCTGTGTATAGGTACGTGTAATTAATTTCAATTAGATTAATGGGATCGATTCGGCGACATAAAATTCCCAGTGAGAGTAGCATGTCGCGTTTTTTCCCTCAGCCTTTATCTTTGCCCCCCTTCACCCCCTCCCCCCTTCGTGGTCCTATGTCTTTTGCTCATGTTGCTCTTGAGTACTTTTTTTGATCTTGCACGGAGACCACGGGAGCCTGCCGTGCGATAGGAGTCACGCGTGACGACGTAGTCGAAAGATAACAGGTTACTTCTTGAGAGTTTAAAGTCTACAGACTATAGATACTAGGGTGCACTAGCAGTAGGTACTGCTACTAGTAGTACAGGTATCGGGCTCCGTTAGTAGCAGACCCGTGTATATGGGAGCGTAGGGGCAACTGTAGGTATAGCAGGCGGTTAGGACTCCCCTTAACCCGGGGGTAGTAGATACAGATAGTTCGACCAGAGCTCCCGGGCAGATAACTCCAAGGGAATATTATAAATTTTCGAAACAGCAGCGCAGCCAGATAAGAAGCGAAGCTAAACGAGCTCACATTAACGCGGCGGTAGCCATAGTGCTGGGTTCCATGGGGTTGGGGCCGGGAAGGGAGGGTGGTTGGTGATTGATAAGCCGATCCTGACCAGCGATAGCCACCCTTGTACCCCGTGGAAGAAGGGGTTCACTTGGGGCTCACAAACGGGTGGGGGGTGGGCTCTGGGCGAGTGTCTCGGTCCCATTTGCCTTGCCCTCCTTCTTCACCCTTGGCCAGCAACCCCTTCGGCATAGCCCAGCACGAGCTTGTTTGGTGCGTCCAATTTCGTTTGGCACGCGATCTGCCGGCATTGAGCTACGAAGGGCGAGCTGGTGGAGACCAGCGATTTTCGGCAATTCCCTTGCGGAATGGTAATGGCTGCCGATCGGGGGCACGCTCCGTATTGCCGCGCGGATGGAAACCTCGATTGATCCAATTCCGCCTTGGTTGAGAATTCCTTAGAAATTCGAGCTTGCTAGTTGGCATTAGGCACCATCCAGACCAGATAGCTCCCCTACGTGCGATTCTTGATTTTTCATGGAAACCAGGTGTACGGCTGTGTTATAAGGGTGGGAGGAAGCGTTTCGAGAATTAGGAAAATTTGTTAAGCTTAAGGGCTGATTTAGATATTACGTTGTGACGTCACTTTTTTTTTTGGCATCCTAGACACTTTTTATTCTTCGTGGATATCCGTCGTTCTGTTTACTATCGGCAACTGTCACCCTGGGGAATCCCGTCATGCGACCTGTCCCAGTGCAATTAAGATAAGACCTCCACGATATCTATAAATATTTCGGTTCACCTCATTTTCTCGAAAGGGTGTCCTTCCACCCTATAAGATTTACGCAGCTGATCGACGGAATGGCGATAGCGTAAATAAAGGGATGTTCCGAGGGATGAACTGGAATGCGACCTCGGTGAGGATGATTAAGAAAAAATTTTGACTCCGAATTATCTTACGCAATCACACTCCCTGTTATACGTACACATCCCTTATCTGTCAGTGCACGTGCGAATCCTGCAGCTTGTAGCGGAACAGATAAGATAAAGCACGCGTACTGTGCCACCTGAAAAATGATGATATGCTCGCAAAGTGAACAAACTGCAGCTAAGATTATTGTTACAGTCGTACCACAGCGAAACGAAGTGCAATCAGCTACGTCAAAGTGATGAAAAGTCTGGATAATCTGGCCGATGGCAAAGGACGAATGATTGAGATAAGAGAAAATAAAACGTAGATAATATCCAGTGCGAGGATCCTTAATAGTGCCTTTGCGCGTTCATCTTTCGGTGCGTTCAGATAACGAAATGGTGATCCGATAGGTCTTGGAGAGGCCCTTTGAATAAATCCTATCTCTCGATAGGGAGGCGGGCTCTGGTGGTTGCTCGACAGTATGATAGTCGATAATGGTCTGGTTCAGGCTCTGTCCAATTTCGAGGTTAATTACCATCGTTTTAACCCAGAGCCCACGCTTGGCCCTTCTTCTTCTTAATGCATTCCAGAAATGAATTCTGACCGAACAGATCAGACACGCTGATGGTGATATCTCGTGTAGAGCATGTATAGTTTCATTTACAGCGATTCATTAGCGGGAAATCGTAAATCACAATCATTGAGAAATCTGCGTGAGAGCGAGAGAGATAGGGAGAGAGTGAGTGATTACATTCTACGAGTATTACATGCTAACCTGCTGAAATATTGAAGTGTGACTAATATTGGGGTTTATATTAACCTCGAGATAACATTGGCTCTAACGAGCGAGAAGTTCGCGTGAGCTACTGGTGCCGACGCCGACGCCGACGCTACGCTGATACCCAGACGGTGGTCTTTGGTACTGGTTATTATTATCCGACACGATGACCATGGCGCACTGAGATCATTAAGATTTTTACTTAAATAGAAAAGAGTTTTTGGTTTTTTTTGGAATTTTGAAAAAAATTTTAATTAATTTTTCTTGTTAAATCACGCGAAGGTTTGATTGCGATTAAATGTGATTTTCACGGGGGTAATATTCCAGTTTTATGGTGGTGGGACATTGGGGATTATTTTTGAAAAAAAGAAAGTGGCTGTATATCACTCCTGTCTGTGTTGCGTGGGATTTTTTTTTTGCAATGGGTGTAACTCACGATTGTGTCAGGGGGTGGTTTTATTTTACACGGTGAAACGGACGACGGATTCCCTGGGACGAATTGACGTCGGATAGTCACGCTCGTAAAATTAACCCGGCTGGTGTTATCAATCTCGAATAGGTTTGGCTTGAAAAAATTCCGTGAGAATCGGACGTTTCCGCAAGGGTCGCCCGCATGAGCGAGCGCGGGCACTCCATGCGGATGGATTTAAAAATTACAGCGGGAAAACTTTTTTATTACGCTGTTCCCTCGTAATTATGGCTTGAAAAGTTTTAACGGCCAATTATGTTGACACATTGACGCCCGCCACGTAACGCCAGTCGGCCTCGACTTTTGCTGTTCTTACGGTTTGATATCATATTTTTCGAACACCCTTCTGATGCACGTGATTTCATTGGATATATGTATATATACGAACGGCATTCACGTTCCGAGTCTGTTTCTTTGAATAAGGGTTGAAGAAAAGTTTTACTGATCTTCTCGGGAAGAAATTGCTCTGTTGCCTTTCCAAACGAAATTTTCATGAGAATGCATCTTGATGTTGCAGGGTGCGCATTCCTGACCTACTACAGCCGTGACAGCGCGATCAGCGCCCAGAACGCTCTGCATGAGAAGCGGACTTTACCAGGGGTGAGTATCCCTTGTATACGTATATTCGAAATTCTGAGGCTGCGGGGTTATCTTAACGCGGCCTAAGTTCCTTCCCCGCGATGCGCTTCAGAGAGTACGATATCACCTTTTAAAAAAATATCAGTGCCTACCGGGTGTACCGGAATGTCAAGTATCAATGGAACAACGATACAAATGGACCAAAGTCAATCGTAATTTTTAAAATGCATTTGAAATCGCTAGACCTATCATTCTTTACCAGTACACACGACGGGGTAGTACTAATCCTATTAGCTCAGAGGGGGTGCAATTTCGAATATTAAAATGGGATGGCATGACAAGTTAATCTCTTAACACGGACGAGCTAGTTGCAGTAACGGGTTAGCTTGAGGAGGAAGAAGAGCAGATACACAGTGAATAGGGGATGAAGAGAGAGAGAGAAGAAGGGATGAAGCTCGCGTCCTGTTGGCGAGTCACGATGTATCATCGGACGTCCCGTATCCTGCTAAATGCCAGGGGTGGCTCTTGTCTTTTTCCTACCCTCCTCAACATCTCTCTAGAAAAAGGTCGAAATTCCACCCCTCGACCCAAGGAACCTCTGACATCTCACCCACGTGCCCTCTTCCTCAGGCTCTAACCGAATCTCAGGAGTAATCGTCAAGGGTAGATCTCGTAAGTACCGCGAGTAGTCAAAGCCAAAATGGTATTTCAAGGATAGAAGAGTAATGGGGTGTATAAAAAATTCTACCCTCGTCCAGGAAACGGGCATCACTAAATCTAAAAAAAAATTTACATACACCCACCCCTTTGTATACAGTCATGTATATATACTATATATGTCAGATTTTCTATTCCCTAAGACCAACCGGACCAGGGGTACCACTTGTTCCTAGTTTCGCCCCTGTGGCACTGCTTAACTACCAGAGCAGTGCCAGCACGCCCCTTCCTATTATCCAAGCTTTCTCTTGGAAGTACGTAGCGAGTACTGGCGTTATGTTTCGTTAATCTATCCCCGAAACAACAGTGCTACGCTCTTGGCACGGTTGCCAGCGGAAATCGTTTTAAATGTTATGCCGAGAGATGTGCTAGGGGAGGTTTGGCTTGAGTTATGACTTTATGAAGAGAATCCACGCACAGTCTATGCCCTTACGCATTTACCCATAGTACCACGATAGATGAGTCAAATTGTAAAAGTAAAAAAAAAAATCTAAAAAATCATATAAAGTAATAAAAAAAATATATTCCCATGCCAAATCCACCTGACGTACCTAACCCACCCTCCAGGACATCGATCAGGGCTTTCTACGTCTGGTAAAAGTTTCAAGGAGAAAAGCCCAAGGGCAGAATCGGATTCCGTTTGCTAGTTCTTTTCCTATCTGTTAGTACAGTGGCGTACCTTGCTTCCTATATAGGTATGTAGGTGGGTACGGTACTGCTAGGGATTTTCCGCTTATCCCCCAACGATAAGATAGCCTTGGAAATCCTCCTAATGGTATTTAAACAGATGTTCCCAGTGGAACAGGATGGCTTCCGTCAGCCTGAACTTGCTGGAACGGACAAGGCTGATGCGTCGTTATGGGTCCATTGGATGCATATTCTTGTGGTGGGCTATATAGTCGTACCCGTATAGTCACTTGGTCGCATAGTCACTTGGGACCTCGACTAGTCGTAATTTCCGAGCCCACCTGAGGCCATAACTCGAGCAAGCAGTCGAGCCTTCATAAACACGGTACGCAAGCCGGACTCTCCTGCTGTGCAAGCAATAACAATGCCTACAGCTAGAGGCCTGGTCTATACTTAGAATCATAGTCTGAGGCATAGGCGTCATTATTCGAAGCATAAATACATATCTGGTTGTTTATGCTTCTAGCTATAGGCAGCTTAGCAGTTGTAATGAAACTTCTAGATGGAGCTTAAGTCACGTACAGAGGGATTTGGTATTTACTGAAAATAGTGAAAATTGTTTATTTTCAGTTTACGTGGATATTGGGGATTTTTATTGTGAATATATTAATACGAAGTATGTGTATGTATATACGCGTGATGGTTGGGTATACGTTTTAATTGATCCAGTTATAAGGGTGGTTAAGTACTGGAGCTCGTGACACGATTACCCTATTGGCCTAGAAATATATTAATGTCGAGTAAACTACGCAATTGCGTGGGCGCCCTTTAAACCCTTATCAAAAATGGTTGATCTTTATCGTTATCGTAACTAGAGGTTTTGATTGAACGTTTGCGTGCTAGGCGAATGCACCGTGAGGCACTGACTTCTTTTTTCCAGACCAGATTTTTCGGATTTTGGGTTACCCGTGGCAGATAAGTTTGTTCGTCCGTAAGATTAGAAGAATGTTTTTATTCGGTCTTCGTAAAATAATTTTTTGCCATAGAACGTGTAATATATTTTTTTTTCTCGGTTTTACTGTATATTACGCGAACCGTTTGTGATAGTGGGTCCTAACAGCGACTTGACGCAACTTCGTTTCGCGGATAAAGCTTTCCAGATTTAATTCCTGTTTATTTACCTTACCGCGTCTGCCAAGCCTCCGCGTGCTCGTTGTTAGTCTAGTGGAGCGGAGCGTATAGCTAACGTTAACAGATCGCCAGATGTTGCCGCGGTTTATCAGTATTTCACGCGTGGCAGAAAAATCCATAGTCATGTTTTCGAAACGGTACCGCGGACTCTTAACGGCGAGGGTAGCGCGTTTCCGTTTTCCGAGTCGTCAAAGTGATTCGTGGTTTTTTCTTGCCTCAAAGGATACTGATATACATATGATATATCTATATGAAATAAAAAATAGTTTTGGACGACCATAATGTCAAATGAAATTTTGGTGAGGAGCATTTTGAATTTTTTTGAAAATCAATTATTTTAGTTTGCAACCTAGATTTATTGGCTTTAAGTATGATTGTAGGGAATTCCGTTTGACGTGTGTCTGACATATGTATTCCTAGTTAAATTTTATTTATTCTATTTTCAAGCCTATTTCTCACTTACAATGTACCACAGATTTGGATCTAGCATTGTTGGTCGCTCGCAATAAATAATGACCGCATGCAGAAATCGCCGTGCCACAAATCTGAGGTAGATTCATCGTACAAATTGTCAATGCCATTTACGGTTAACAGTGAAATCGGTTCCTCGCGTTATCATCGCGTCGGAAGGAAACGTGGGGTAGTTTGAACCGCTTAAAAAAAAAGGTGCATTTGGCTCCTCCTGAGAATTTCGATCGGCGCAGTAGGATTTTCTTAAATCGCGCCTTACTAAGAATACCAGGGTAGTTAGCGAAGGGACCGAAGGTAGGGCTGGAGTGCCTCTTAAGGGTAGATTCGAGTTATTCAGGTAGAGGGTGAAAGTCGACAGGAATAAAAGAACTAGGGTAGGAAAAGATTGACGTGCAGTTGGCGGATCGTTAGCATTCTTGGCTAACGAAGTTTTTGCAAAGTTCACTGCACTTGAAGCACCCCTCCTCGCAGTGAAGTATGACAAGAGCGGGAACTCCTGCACCCCCGGGTTGCGTTTCGGCTAAGGGAGAAAAGAGACTGCATTGGGAAAAGGGTTGCACGAGAAAGTTTTACGAGCTTTTGGTGAGCTAGGCGGTGGTGGGAGAAGGAAGTCCCCCCCTTCCCTCTACTTTAAGGAGTAACTTCCGGTTAAGGATAGCAGTAGCGTTTTACCCCTGTAGGCGCGATCGTGCTCGCTTGTATCCTCGGCTTATCAGTGCGTAGGGATCCTTATCGCGTGATCGAGAGGGGTGGATTTTATACCTTGACTTCGTAGATAATAATGCACCCAAGGGGTGTCTGTGCAGGTTTTTTTTTTGTAGGGCGAAGAAGTCCTCAGGGCTAGGAGCAAAGTATATGGCGCAGGAATAAGAAAAAGAAATAAGGAGAACCAGAAGAAGAGAAGGTACGAGTAGTACAAGGCGCGAGAAGATGGGGTTAAGGGCCGTAAGGGAGGAGCGAAAGTGGCAAAGGAGGTTCTTCGTGGAGGTTCCAGGGGTCCTGGAGGAATAAGGTTGCCGAAGGAGGGTTGGAAGGACGGAGGGAGGGGGGAGCTAAAAGTGGGGAGAGAGTGACTCGCAAGGAAGCGAGCCGAGTGGCGACGCCTCAGTGACCGAGCTTACTCTCCCTTGTGCTTTCGCTCGCAAGCGCACCGGGAACCTCCTCTCGTCTGGTTCGTATCGTACCGTATCTACTACAAGCCTCGTGCGCGCCTCGTGGACTCCCGGTGTAACCTTCTACTATACCCTATACCCTATTCGCCTTCGCACCGTTCTGATTTTTAGCTCACTATTCAGCCAGTATACAATAGGGGTTGTTTCTGCGATTTACAATTGTTTTTCTAAATACTTTCCATCCCCGCTAACTCCACCGGCTCTCTTCAACATCGTACTGTATTCTGTATTACGCATTGCACGAACTCTACCGTAGTACCTATACTCCCTACGCGGTAACACCCCGTACGAAACGCTTCAACGTTGACTGAACCGATTCCCGCGGGAAAGCTGCCCGATCAGGCGCGCTCAGCCGAAAGAAGCTTCTCGGTTCGTCTCAGTAACGTCTAGTCCATGGCGAGCTTGGTGCTTTCTCCATTCCAAGCCACTCAACCTGAAAGCTATTTTCTCTTTTTACTCAGCTAGAACGCAACAGAACTACCCTTCTACTTTTCTACTGGGGGGTTGGTAGATACTAGGCTGTTATCGCGTGTGTACGGTATATCACATTTTTTATAGATATATACATATACGCTGCGATAGTATTGGGCTCTGTACTTGTAAACAAATATTCACGTTTTTCAAATTTTCTCCTTTTTTTCTTTTTATTTAATTAAACGGGCGCCTTCGTTTCTCAGACGATTGAGACCGAGCAGAGTGGTTCGAGTGCTTTCTCGAGATCTTCCCTGAAATCGAAGCACAACAGGCTATATACGCGAGCAAGTGATCCATTCCTGCGCAGTAGCGCACAGCTGATGGTTGCGCACTACCCTACTGCCAGATACTCGGCTCAGTTCTAAGTTGGACGATCGCGAGTGTGGACGATCGATCCCGGATGTATCCGGTTCACGCGGGAGAGATTTATTCATGTAAAATTACAGATATCATTAACAAGTGATATAGTACCTGAGGATCTTTATACGTCTAACATATATACACATATATATATATTATACATACATACTATATTATACAAAGTGTATGCTTCAGAATTTAGTGGTGCAACTGTGATGAACATAACCGGAAGTGATAACGAGTGATAACCAGTGATCGTATTTGACAAATCACGTGACATCATGGTTGACTTCATTGCCTATCCGGAAATATCCTACCTCTACGATGATCTAATGGTAATGGTAAGATGTGAGATTGAAATTCAATAGGATCTAATTATGGATTAAAAATATATAATATACGACGAGGATTATATGATCCAGGAGATGATCTTTCAGTATGTATATATATATATACATATGCAAGAGTTGTTTCTGGTAAATCAGCCTGTGACGTAAAAGGAAGCTCTTGCTTTATCACGATTTAATACAGTTGTACGTGAAAGCCTGCATATAAGATTTGCATCTTTTACGTGTTCGCCACTCGTGCCGTTTTTGTGCTCTCTAACGTGGTACAAGGGTTAGGTTAGGTTAGGTACCTGCCTAGCTACGTGGAGGAGAAACTACTTTACGAGAATATCACTTTGATCCGACGCTTAATGAACGATGGACCGCGGTTCGTAAGAGTACCCAGACTGAATTTAATTAGGGCTCTTAAGTTGGATGGGATGAGGGGATGGTTCGTGGGGGGAGGGG
>NW_014333166.1:977960-984184 GCF_000341935.2 Cephus cinctus | reverse complement strand
GGGGGGGTCGTCGTTGGGGGTTCGGTAAAAGCTTGGATGGAGCCTCGACGTATAGCCAGGCTCTCTTTGAAGAGGACAGCTTCGCGTTCTCGTCGCCCTGATGATGCTTCCAACGACTCGACTTCAGGCGACTCGAGTTGATTGTCATGCAAATCACGAACGAAGCCAACGATCGGGCTGATATTAACCCCTGGAATGGAGGAGAGAGGGAGGGTCCATGTCATTCGCGATAGAGGGGCGAGGGGGGTGCAAAAGAAAATTGAAAGGGACCCATTGTCGTAATATAGGAGGACCATGGGCTGCTGTACATCCGGTCGTGTCATTAGGGGATGAAGAGACTCCATTTGAAGTGATTGGTAATATTGGACGAAGGGACTGGCTCTGGTGTTCCTGTGTCGCTGTGATTATGTCTGACTGGTCCATTGGTGGATTCCGTTGGTACATGGTAACCTAGGTCTGGAAGGTGAAGTATGATTGGTTCTTGTTGGAGATTCAATTGATGCAGACCTTGTACTTGGGATCAAAATTTGATCTTCTGTTTTATATTTTACGAAAGGGTTGTCAGGTTGTCGAGATGTATCGGAGGCTGGGTTAGGATAAACTCTAGACAGACCTCACGAATTCGAGGGCTGGGGGATATTGAAAAATCTCGATTGCCAAGAAACAATGTCGACCGGGGGCTCGAAAGTTTGATCGAAAGTTCGTGGAATAAGGATCGTATGGTTTTACAGTAGCGAGATTATAGCCGAGCCAAGGTGAATTGGTCTGGTGAGGTACTCCATTTTCTATAGTGTTTTTCTCTCTTTTACTTTTCTTTTTTAAATCTCCCTCTCTTGCTCAAACGTTCTTCCACAGTTTCATCGCTCTTTTCCCTTCCGGTGTCTTGGGGCTTTCAGCCTCGCACAAGACACGTGCACCTATCTAGCTGTCGATAGGTGGTTCCGTAGCTACTGACGTTAAATGAGAAAATTTTATTTGTCCCGCGAACCCAAGGAAAGCATCAAGTGTGGAAAATAGGAATTGCGCAAAAAACTCTTACGAGCCGGCAAAGTAAACAGGACTCGCCCCTTGTGGCCAGTCTGCTTCGAAACTTATTTCCACGGTAGGGTCCCCGGCTAGATCGGCTAGTGAAACGTTTTACTGGAGAAATGGTAGACCCTAGGAAGAGAGAGAGAGAGAGAGAGAGAGAGAGAGAGAGAGAGAGAGAGAGAGAGAGAAACAATTTATTCGACCCGGGAACGAAGCCTGTAGGTCGGATACAAAGAAATGTTGACAGTATAGAGTAAGCATTAGAAAGTGTGCTCGTACAGTATAATTAATAGGGAAAAGCTCATGAAAATAGTTACAATAGTAGTAGTAAAGGTAATAATAGTGGAGATAGTAATAGTAGTATAGGTATAAGATAGTAATAGTAATAGTAATAGAGAGAGAGAGAGAGAGATAGAAAATTTATCTCGTCGAGGAAAGATGATCGTTGAAATATTAAAACTGAGGACTCCTGTATAAATCGTTATAGGCTGATCGCAGTAAAGCGTAAGTGTTTATGCTTGTACGCCATACGCATAGGGTGAAATTCGGGTCTCGAGTAGATCGCTAAAAATACACGGCTATCGCGCAAACACTCGAGCCGCCATTAGCCATTACCATTTCCAGACGGCTACTCCTTGGGCACAGAGGCCGTTGCAGCAGCCAGAAGCATCGAAGTAACGATATCTCCTCCGCGCGAGGAAAACTCTTACCTCTCCCTCCGCAGCCCTTCGTCCCGTACCGTCTAACGTTTCCCTCCAGAAGTAGAGGCGGGGAGCATTTATTTAAATTATTTCTTTGGAGCCCTCGCCTGCGTATCCCTAATCTAAATATTTATGCCTCTGGGGCTACTGCGAATGACGAGCGAGGTCACTGACTCTCTGTGGCGTAGGGAGCTTCGAAAATTGTCCGCAGGATGCGGTGCTGCTGCTTTTTCATATCTCACGTCGTGGAGGTAAAGAAAAAAAAAATACCCTTAAGACTCATGCGCGACTATGTCCCAAGGGTCTTCAGGGGCTCCCTTTAGATATTACCATGGCTCGAAGGAC
The DNA here is from genome assembly GCF_000341935.2 of Cephus cinctus. Taxonomy (NCBI): domain Eukaryota; kingdom Metazoa; phylum Arthropoda; class Insecta; order Hymenoptera; family Cephidae; genus Cephus; species Cephus cinctus. Next base: position 982,109 of record NW_014333166.1, on the reverse strand, counting down.
CCACAGACCAGGTAGGCCTAAGGTGCTGACTGAGTAATAAATTTTCAATAGATACGTATTGTGCGAGGTTGGACATTACTTTGGGACAGAGTGAAATGGCTATTTGGCATCTTCATAAGTGACGGTCCTGGCTTTGTATTTCTGCCCCAATTTCTGCTGATTAGATTTACGTACGTGCCGGCCTAAAGGACGGTTGAAATTTTATGAGGCAAAGGACAGCGTGCGATAAAACATTCATGCCTTCTGTATACCTTTGGGTTAAAAATATCTCAGCGTATATTTATACGGTAGTGGGAACTTTTTACGTTTAAATTTTTAGTCGCGCCACTGATAGTACTGATAACTACCGTTACGATTATCAGTAGTAAGCGCACGTGGAGTGCGTTCGGTAAGTGTTGATGTTTCAAATGAAAGATAAGCCTATCAGAATCAAATAAGCCTATCAGACTGTACCGTAGTACAGTTAGGGTTTCTGTGTGAGCGTCAGGTTTAGGTTAGTACCACTTGCTTGAGATTTCGACGTAGTCGACTGTCGCATAATTCGAGCAGCGTTGAGGAAACGCGAAGTATATTTTTTTTTAAATTTTCTCAGCCGGCGAAGTTACCCCTCAGAGATTGGATGTCACGTGGGTACCCGAGGGGAAAGTTTGCGTCTTCATTCAGGGAAAGGGTAGAGCCAGTGGCGGCGGTACAATTTCGACAGAGAGGTTGATGAGCCAGGTTGGCCAACTATACGAGACACCCCTCAAAGACTCTCTGGCTAATTTGATGATCCTCCACAACCCTGGCTGCAATCTGCCACTCTCCTCATCTTATCCACTGGACCTCTCGCTGATCTTGCACTCGTTCTTCCTCCTGATACCCAAGTATAACACCCTGAAGGACTTAACGCTTGGCTCTTGGATAAAACCTCCCTCTGGTCCACTCTTCATTGTGCAGCCAACTCTGTATCCTCGACTTCCTCTTTCAGTTTCTTCGCAGCTTCCCTTCGTCCTCTTATCTCGGAGAATCCCGAGGTCAAGGGGTCGTGCGTGTTCCATCATGACGCCCGCGTGACCTCCAGCAGGAAGCTGCGAGGTACTTTGACAGACCATTTTTCAGAGCGTCTAGCTCTCCTCGATCGATCCCCAAACTCATCTCCTGGATAGCTTCGGAGACTCCGAGACCTCCCCTTGCCCCCCCGGCACCCCTCTCCCATCAACTGTCTGCTGACCATTCTTGAAATAGTTTTTCCCTTTTCTCCTTTCATGACACCACTCGTCGCATCTTCAACCCTCTCGGCCTTTCCGGCGGATCCTTGGCCGACCTGGTCTTAATTTCAAAAGCAATTCGTTTTGGGGGTTCGCACGCGGAGATTACGAGAGGTCTGATGAGTTTCTCGAGGGTCACACGAGCCCAGAGGAAGAGGCAGAACTGGAAGGCTTTACTAGCACGGAGTAGGTGGTCCTGGAACACACGGACATCATCTCCTCATCCGCACACATCGACGCAGGGTCTCCTGTAAACGCAAAGTGGCAGGGGGAACCAGAGAGCCAGAAGAGAAGCTGGGTCAGCTTCAGCGGAGTGTATAATTGGCTTGATTGCCGGCTTCTAATCTGGTTCTCCTGCTGTCCTTCGTGCGAATAGAAGCTCCAGCATCCAGTACCACTGGATGATACGAGTCCATGTCCAACTTGACTGATTTATTTATAAAGCGTCCTTGCAGTTCAGTAAAGAGATCAAACTAGATCAGCAGTCGTAGCTGTTGCTGGTGCCTACGAGTACAGGCATCTGGACCAGGACGTCTCGAAGGATCCCGGTCCCTTGCTGGGGTTCGATATGTTCCCAGACGACCCGACGAACGCATCGCTTGATATTGGAAACGAAGACGCTTAGCCGGACCGGAAGTAAAATTCGGGGACTGCATCATCGCGCGGACCGGTCGGAAGACGAATGGCTGCAATAAAACCGGCGAGTACGGAGTACGTTCGCGTAATGTGTGGCCGTTATAAACGTTTCGGTTGTTACGTTGACGTCGCTCCCGGATAACTGGCTTGGCCCCAAATACGCTCAACGTACGGGACGCCGGTTTCGTTATGTATCTCCCATTCTATCACAATATTGTATATACCAGCTATTCATGTTACGCTACCATTTTATACTGTAGCTATAGCTATTATTCCTCTAGCGTTATCTGCTATCTGCTCGTCAATAAATAGCGGCGCTCCCTGACGATCGTCATTTATCAAAGCTGCTGCCGAAGAATTGTTTAATTTCGCGACGGACGAATCTGTTCGTTTTGACGGTACCCGATGACGCCTGACGGACCGTCGTTACAGTCGCGCAGCCAATTCGTCCCCTCGTTCTACTTCATCCCCCTGGCAAACAGTCTCAATGGCTTAAGCCTTTGCCTGTTCGTAAAAGCCGTCCTCAACTTTCCGATGACAAAGTTTTCCGCGGATCGCACCTTCGGGGTACCAGGGCCGTAACAAGGGGCTGAGCCCAAAGGGAAAGATCCAGGCTTTTAGGTGCCTCTAACGAGGAGCATCGTAAAGACACGGCCAACTCGGCTTAACCAAGGATTTCCCAAACGGACCCGGCCACTCGGTTTCAGGTCGAACTTTCGCAATTCCGTGGAGTCGTGCGTGGAAATTTCTACGCGACTGTACAAGATCGGATCCCGTTGCCGGCTGATACTGCGGTGAAGTGATTCGGGGGTCGAGTGAAGGTTGGGTCACGTTGATGGCTCAAGAGGTGAGGGATGAACGAGTGGTTTAAGGGATGGTACGGAGGTGATTAAAAGTCCTTGGGCTTGAAGAGCATTAATCGTACAGAAAACGGATAAAATAATTTAATTTGAAAGTAAAAACGCAATTCGCTTTGCAAGTCTGATGGTGGCCCATTGTTTCCGACGCCACTAAGAATATCGTTCTCCTCGCGCTTCCACCCTTCACCAGGAGGAGGTTTGGCATCCCCCCTCGTCGGCTCGCTCCTTTGTATAATCAAAACTCTCCAACAAATTTTCATATTGTTTGCGATTCAATTGGACAGGCAATTTCCGAGTCGTCTTAAAAAATATCTATCTTCCGCCTACGCCCTTACTTATTTTTTATCCCTCTCACAACCATCCACCCCTATCCATAACCTTCCTTCTTCCTCCTTCGTCACCCTCTATACACTTTCTCCAACTTTCCTTCGTGTCTCCTAGCCATCCCTGGTTATTCCTCTTCGGGTCTCTACGCGACATCGCAATCCGTCAAGAGACAGACTTCTTTTCTCTCGAAGAATGGAAGCACGTTGGCTGAAATATACGTAAGACATACGTAGGGTCAAAGTTCACCCGTATTACAGTTAAACATTTTTTGCCCTTGTGTATCCATGTATCTATTACGTTTCGCCTAGGCATTTCTATATTCGTAACAGGATTATTGAACATTTCGATTCAATGAATGGCTTCATGGGATATTACCATAGAGATGTCTCTCTCTCTCTCTCTCTCTCTCTCTCTCTCTCTCGCTCTTTCTCTCTCTCTCGCTCTTTCTCTATATCTTCTCCTAACGTCCATTCCGCATAACAGAGAGATACTGTTCCGCATGGTACATTTACTGCGTTCATTAGGGCATCAAGATTCTATCGACCTGCAGCCGGTATAGTCACGTATCCGGAGCGAATTAATTCCTATCCTTGCTAACGAATCCAGAGCTTCACCCTTCCACTCCCTTCCCCACACGTATATATAACCACTGTATATATCCACTATATTCACGCTCCGCTCAAACCCCCGTGGCTTCAAGTGGCTAGACCGAACTTCCCAACGCGCAGATGTCTATCAAGCAGCGAAGAATTATTTCCCAACTATCCTCCAAGCCGTCAATTTCAATTAGCGTTAACCGTTCCTGGATAAATCCTTATATCTCTGTACATTCGTGTATACCAAGTCTCGTACCAAGGGGAACATTATTACCAAAGGCCCAACTTCTTCAGGCCGGATACCCCAATCGCTTCTCCTATATTTAGAACCTGTTTAAACACAGACGCCCAAGACGTGATCTGGACCAAAGCACACGAACCACTTCTTTGCGCAATTCCGACATCGCCTCTTCGCAATTCTGAATTTTCACACGTCGACTCATACGGTGTCTTCCGTGCCAGCCGAAGGGAGGGGGGGGG
>NW_014333166.1:954235-977806 GCF_000341935.2 Cephus cinctus | reverse complement strand
TGGGAGGGGGTGGCGCTCGGTCCGAGGGAAAAGCGTCATAATGCGCGTGGTACACCGCGCCACTTCCGAATTACTACGGTAAAATCTCTCAACCCCCCTCCCTTCCCCTCCGCCCCTATTTGCATTCTCCCGCGGGCCCCGTGCAGACTGAAATTAATTGCGTACTTGCACGGCCAACAATGAAACATCGTTCCGCGAGCTCTGCTCTACATACTGATACTGGAGTAGTATTTTTTTTTGGTTTTTTACTTTACCGAGATACGTATATATGTAGCGGCTAAATCAAAGACACTTTTTGGACTTTCCGTACACATACGTGACGTTGTGTGTATTGGGCCGTGTAAAACTACTGGGCGGCCATTGGGATGCAGACTCCTCTTTGGTCCATTCGTATGTATAGGTATATGCGTATGGATTTCATCGCATGAATTTCCTAGGTACTGTATTCACTGCTGTAAATCAAGTGCGTCATTTACTTTTCTACTTTTTTTCTTTTTCTTTCTTTTTTTTTTTAACGTTACGAAAACGTGTTATGGCAGTTCTTTTGGTTTATGGCGCTCTGCGTGCTTTTTGCTGAAGCTATTAGGAAGAGCAGAGTGTGCACAGTGCTGGAGGGGTGGGTATAGTTGCCGATGGGCGTCGGTTTTCCAGCTTGGTGGAATACGTCATGGATTTTTGTGCACGACGGGTAGGAGCGCAAGCTGCTGCATGAGCTTAGCCGACGTCGAACAGGTGGACGGGTCTGTTTTGGATAAGTCTACGGAAAGTGTCCTTCGTGTCAGGTAAATCCTACGTCTGGTCTGTATCGGTAGAGTAGGGGCTCTAGTCTCGTTGGTACGTATGTGTTGGTACGTACGTATTGGAATACTTTTGTAAAATCCAGTATGATGAGGATCGATGCAGATTAAAAATCGGTTGAGGTTGGTACGACGCACGGCGTCGTCGTACGATTTCCACGTCCATAAAGCTTCGACGACCTAATGCACGCTGTAGCTATAAAGCATCGGTCGTGCCTCCCCTATAAACGTTAATATCATAAATAAATTTTATCTCCTACGATAAAGTGACAAATTGCGCTGTTTTTGCGGGAAGCTTGGGGAATGCGCTTCTATATGAAACACATAACGCTCTGTCAAACAGGTATTTCGGTTGGGCACGATTGTTACCAATAGCACTTTTTCCTTTTATGCTTATGCAAATAGCAACCCCACGGAGTGAAATAATAATGTCTTATCAGTCGAATTTACTATAACCAAGTGAAACAACATTGAAAGGAACTTCAATTGTGGGTACAATCTTGATCAATTATTCTTTCCCTTCGACCGTCCTCCAGACTTTCTTATAGCGCCACCCTTCTCCTCTTCCGTCTCTGAATTTAATTCGGGGGTTGGTCTGCCTGCTCGCCATTTTCGTTGACTTGTTTTGGGTAATTAAATCCAGGCGACCCGACGAGATGTCGGAGTCTGATAAATGAAGGGCTCGACGTAGCTGCGAGAAGGCAATAGGTCTGTTAGGGTGCGAGAGAGAGAGATGGTAGTCAAGGGGCGAAGGACGAAGGGTGAATCCGAAGGTCACAAGGTCCGCGAGGTCATCTGAATATTGCAGGACGTCACGCCTCCCCCCTCTACCTTCGTCATACGTCAACGGGATCTTTAACACGGGATAGAACAATCTCCCCTAACCTCCCGCTGGTCCAGCTACGTTAATCTCTCCGACCACTTCCCGTTCAATCTCTGTTCTGAAACGGCAGATACACTTCCCAATTGTCGTGGGACAATTTTAAAAAATTTTTATGACATTATTAACCCTGCTAACTGCCAGCACTGAAGTTTTCGTTCTGGGCGTCACCTTTCAATTAGTACCATTCCGGTACAACGCAGCATCCGACGTGGACCAACGTCGCTCGACGTAATCCCAACGTTTGATATCCCTTGGCTGACGTATTTCAACATTCGTCCTCCTCCTCCTCCTCCATGCGGCCAATAATCCCTAAGGATTTGTCCTACACATGTCCTCCCCTCCTCCCCCCCGTGAACTGTTCTCCAATCGTTCGATATCTGGCGAATCTGTAGCGGAAGATAAATGTCAGTTGGTGTGGTCACCTATGATCCACGATATTCTACCCCCAATCCTGCTTCCCCCTTCTTGCCCAACCTCTCTCACATATATCACCATTTAGCAGACACCCCAAACTCCCACCTGCACAGACCCAGGTGAACGTGACCGTATGCACCTGAGGTCATCCAGTGGAATCCATCAGTTCGTACAGGCTGAACAAAAATCCTGATCTGTATTGCTGATCTATGATGCTATATTGCGTATAGCGTCTATAGTATAGACGTACCAACATAAATACCTACCTCCTTCCATACTTGGAGGAAATGGAAAACGACTGGCGGAAATTGCACTGGCTAATTGACGGACAAGCTGCGCGTGCGCTCGCGAAAGTCGTGATCGATCCAAGGATCGCGAGAGAGAATCACGGCTTCGTCTAACCTGCAGCAATTTTCGTGGAAACGGTAGCTGGTATCAGCGTCTGTGCTAGCATGCGTACAGCAGGGCGCAGTAGGTAGTAGGTGTTTTAATAGAGGAACAGCGAGACACTACAATAGGATAGGAGTCTAGGCTTAATTTAAGCTGGGGTAATACGAATGGTAGATACTCAAATTAACTGCTACTATAGTTACTTAGACTTTTTTTCTTCCTATTTGACAATTTTTACGAAATTTTATTCCTATTACACCCTAACGCACGGTAATCCTCGTCCTGTCAAGGCTACCTTGGGACACACTGCCGTACGCGAAAGTACCGAAAAGCTTTTCCCGCGACGCTTTTAATCCACGGTGCTGGGACCATCCCCTAATCCCTTTTAAAACCTACCCTACGTTAAAAAGCAACGCTCCCCTATTTTTCCGACAGTGCTACTTCGCGAAAGGGGTTCGTCGCTGAACTACCGTACCAATAAGCGTCACAGCATCCCTTTTTTTCGTAATCAAACAATTTTTACTCAATTTTCCGAGATTCTCTCGTCCCTTCTATTTGGCCGCACTAGGGGACAGAGCGTCGACTCTGCTTTCTCTCTTCTTCGTCCCCCTCGGTAGGCTCCTGTCTCTCATCGTTTCTGGTAATATATATATATCTATATATATTTTCGCTTTATTTCTTCACCCTCCCCACGCGGACGAACGTCACCGCGAAATGCAATATTTCTACGGTATGTCCTGAAGACTACCAATCTTCGCGGAAGCAATAATAACACGGCGTGTCCCGTCCAGCTGTCCGACGGACGCCGACGCCGACGCCAGGGTGGGCACGGGGGATCGAGTAGTCGTTGGTGGATCTGCCAGCTGCACCCTTCCCCAACGTCCTATCCATATACCCACCCCCGACTCTTACTCCTCTTAGTCGTTGCGGTCGACTCGTGGCCTCTCATTCTCCTCCATTCCTCTTTCTCTTTATCACTCTCTCTCTCTCTCTCTCTCTCTCTCTTTCTCTCTCACACACACACTCTCCCTATCTGTCCTCTCTCTGTATTTAGCGCCGATATTTGCCTTGACAAAACGGAATCGCCTCCGCGTGCCCAGCGTGGCGGCGGAGCTCTCCGTGTTTGAACTATAGTAATTTGAGGCAGGCTAATGAAAGTGCTGCGCAAACAGCGTCGCGACGCCCGACGTCAAAGCTAAAACCTCCACCCATCGCGAAGCCCACCTCCTAGTACCATCCTCGACGTCGACGTCGGATCAAAACTCTTTTGCGGTATTGGAACTTTTACGATCGAATACCTGAATGTGGCCGCAGATTGCGCATGTATCCGTATACCAACAACTTCAGACACTTGTCGGATGCTGCATAAATCTCTGTCGGCTAATCCGCAGAATCGTCCGACAGAGTGCTCCGTTTAATCTTTCGGATGAACATTTTTTTTGTTCCTCCCCCTATGTAATATCTCCCAAAATCGCAGCATCGATACGTCCCAATTTATCTCAGTTATGTACAGCTTCATCCAATGGACCAATTGCCGGCTGATCTCCTCGTCCTCTCGCACCCGTACGTAGCCTCAAGGCTTATACCGTGTATACTCGCGAAATTCAACCTACTCTAATTTATTGCGGACGCCACGGCTAAATTTAGGCCCAGCTGTATACATGCAAAACTGTACGTTCGTGCCTCCGGGGCATGGCCAATCAAACAATCGAAACTTCGTAAAGCACCGACATTATCCACACTCAACTGCTCACATGCCCGACGTCCGGACGCCAGGACGCCTGGACGCCCGCGTTAACCCGCTATGCCAACTTAATCGAAACGTACGCGCGTTTCCGGAGCTGCCGATAGTATCCCACTTCTATTTTCGGTCACTTTACGAGAACTCGTCCGACTCCTGCTTCTTGTTCTCTTATACCACGCTTCCACCGTACGTCCACATACGTGCTTACGTATGCCTCATATACCACATGTGGGCACTGCGTTACCGTCTGCCTCCATCCTCGACGTTACATAACATTTGGACTTTCTCTCTGGCAACCCGGTAAATCTTCTCGGCTGCTCGAAATGGCTGTGCGTAATAACCAAAGAAAAAAATAGATCTGATATTTCTTGAATTCTCGTGTTTTCGTACTGTTACGTCAGGTCGAAGGTCATCGGTATACAGAAGTATATATATACATGTCGTAGAACGATACGATCTATTTCCTGTAAATAGTCAATGGGTTAACTCTCTCTCTCTCTCTCTCTCTCCCTCTCTCTCTCTCTCTTGTTATCTTCTCAATCCTTGTTTTATCTACTTCAGATGTACATAAATATCTATTCCATCCCTTTTCTCCCTTTCTCTCGTCTGATGTCTGAAGAGCCGGATAATCCGCGGATAGCGTGCTAATGCAAGTTTTGGCATCAACGCAAACACTTCTTCTTCATTTTTGCCAGTCCCGGCTATACGTGTATATAGTCACTAGGCGACGCCGCGCGTCTATGCGCGTACTGGATTATCCACTAGGAGGATTCTGGGGGAGGGTGTTAATCTGCTGGAATACTTTGCCACCCCCCAAACTCCTCATCCTTCCTGGATAACTGTAACCTAATAAGGGTATAGCAGAACTACCCCCCCGCAGCGACGAAGCGTTGCCCGACACTACCCCTCTCTCTCTCTTTCTCTCTCTCACACACACACACACACACACACACACACACACACACACACACACACACACACACAGTGCAGGCCCACTTGCCAAGTGGTAATTTCAGCTAACGTTGGCACGCTGCTGTTGTGTTTCTTTTAAAGCCCGTTCGCGAAATACGAACTGTAAATTTATCGTGGCTCCATGGAAGATTAAATGGGTGGGTCCTGTATCTCGCTTTAAAGTGTGCATTCTCGACAACTCTTTCATGGTGGAGGAGGCGGAGGAGGAGGAAGGGGTATTGGAGAAAAAAATAATACTTTTTACGCAGGTATCTGTAATGATAAAAATTATACTTGTATACCACGTGTGTACACACATTGCTTTTGAATAAGCAGAGATATCATTCAGAGTATATATATATATACTCCTGTATGGTACACAAATACCCACAAGCACTCGAGCCATGTGGTGCTTAGCTTAGCTCCTCTCTGGTTTATTCAGTCGATAACGCCGCGGTAGGAGGTGCCTCTGGTTTCGATGGTTTTGGCTGGTTTCGCTGGTTCGATGGTTTCACTGGCCGACTACCCAATCACATTGCCGGTTTGACTGGTTGACTGACTTCTCGGCGTGCCGTGCATAGACATATACACTTTTTATTCGGGGGTCGAAATCCGATGGCGCGAAAAGGCGGATCTGTGGCGAAACTTTTTCGAATTCAATCTTGCCTCCGAGATACGAGCACTCGTGGCTTAATCGAGGCTGGTTCGAGTCGTGGCTTAAGCCAAAGGTAGCGAAGAGAAGGAAAAGGAATATGGCGCACATAAAGCTCACGATAAGGCCTGCCAACCCTGCAGGTAGCTGCCGGCGGCAATTCGTTGCAGTTTCGCATTAGGAAACTCTATGGGAACGGTTTCCCATCGTAAAAGCTATTGTTCTTACAAAATAACTATCGGTCCATCTGGCGTCACGGTATCAAACCAGCCGGCAATTGCGTGACGTGACGCACGATCACGCGAGACACGTTCCATTACACGCCAACGATGTAGTTACACTCGACAGCCTGTTAAATGTAGTATACGTCATTATACCTTGTGACAATTATAAAGTACACCTGCTCGAAGGAAAAATATTCAACGATTGACGTACGAAGTTTTTGAATTTTTTTGGGGGGAAAATTTTTTTAAATTTTCATTTCATACCGCTTGAACATCACTTTTTTTGGGAGTGGGGGAAAACCTTCAACAGACTTTTTTTTTTCGACGACGTCTCGCTTTCCGAGGGTAGTTTTAAACTTTACGACTCGACCATAAAGATTCTTGGGTACTGATAATTATGCAAGTGAAATTATAAAGCTTTATCGCGACTGGCGGTGACCCACAGCCGGAGAACTTTTTTTTTAAAATTATTACGACAGCTAGAAAATATCGTATTTCAACCCACTTTAGGCTTTTTGGTGGTTATTTTTTTTCCCTCTTCACTTTTACATACAGTATACATATCTGTATAATGCCGGATACTCCCTTCTGTCTATTTGCAATCAGACACTGTCCGGCTAATTGGCGGTGGTTGTATCATTCGCGAAAATGCATTGCCCGCACGAGCATCTCGATGATTCATCATTAGGCACCAGGACGGTCAGAATGCGTGTCCAGGGACCATTGCGTGCTAGTTCGCCAGGCACACCTCCGTATTGATAAATAGTGCTTATTAGCGTATTACGTCTCTAGGTTTCCATCCCCATTTCATCCAACTCCGCACTGCCCCATCTGTTCCTCGAGGTCTTTAGCTAATCTCCCAGACGCTTCTTATCAGTGATCGTATCCCGAAGGAGTATATATATAATCCCTGGCATTGTAATATAGTATACACTATATACAATCTACACGCGTAGCACATACAACCGAACCCTGGGGGCTTCAGGACTTTCGCGTGCGTTAACTGAGCTTGCTGGACAATGAGCTTTCAGATTTATGCGACAATTAGTGTCGTAACGACGACGCTTTCAACGGGATTTGCGTGAAATAGTCTCCCCCTTTTTATCTCTTCTCCCCGTCCTCCCCCTACTCTGGTCACTCAGATCCAACTGATTTCAGGAAACTTTATCCTTGTTTTTTTTTTCTTTTTCGTTCACATCAGAGTCAGGTCTTGGAGTATGCACGATCTTCGTAATATCGTGCGTGTCCCTTTACTATCTTTCAGCTACACGTTCATTCCTACTCTTATCACCCTTTTGAAATGCGCCACGCATTTTGCGTCTTTTTATCGATTTTTACTATAAGCAATTTTACCAGAAAATATTTCGGCCGGATTTAAACCTCTTTTAGTTTTCCCAATGACGGATTTCCGCACCCCCAGTCTCCTGTCCTCCTTTTCACGGCTGCGCTGTACGTATTGAGAAAATGGATACAGGGTGATGGCTACAGGGACGTAACGGGGATGCTCTGTAACGATTCTCACGTACATACGACAGTCCATGACAGGTTGACAGTACCTGTCAATCGCTCGTGGGCCGAGTTTGTAGTTATTGACAGCCAATGGAGCTACAGACTAACCGGTTACTGGGTATAAGCGGTATGATCGATGTCATGCGTCGCGACGCGTTCTAATTACGATCTAGCTACCTGTAATTAGCCATCACGTTGAGGGGTGGAACGGGTCCAGGGTATTTACTCGGTCTTAGTCTAGATTAGTGGTCACCCCGGGCTACCTATATACAGTTATACAAATATACTTAAATTCAAGCACGCGTACAGTGTAGCTAGATAAATGAAAATCTTTTTGAAATTCATCTTCAAAGATTCTTATCTTAATCGTGTACCGCAGGCCTTCTTTAAATTTATATTTAATTTATGTACACAGCGTGCCATTATAGCAGGCCTGAAAAATGTTTTTATCCATTTTCATCACAATTATTTTTCTTTACCAAATTTTAATTTCACCCAAAATTTCTAACCAGACAGACTCAAAGTGATAAGCCGCTCTCCCGTAAGCGGCTCGCAACTGTTACCGTGAAAATTAATTAGCTATTGATCGTCGTGCCGGAGAGAGTTAACTGAAAACAGAGCGACCCGAGTGGAAGCGACGAACGCCGGAAGAAGAATGGCAGTTCCCGGCAGTCGGATGGGAATCGGACCTGTAGTGTGTTTGCCGTCCAAATTACATCTGCATAATAGCTGCGGTAGATTATCGACCCAGGAGGGGGGAGGCGTCCCTTCGTCACAGGTCGACGTCGCCGCGTCGCGACGCACTCAAAATTAAATTTGGTTCGATGACTTTTGGAAATTATTTATCGTGTCCAGGGTGCGTCATTTCATACTCCCTCATATCCTAATATTCAAATCTTATTCCGTCTCTGGATCAGGGTTCCTTCAGTATTCGTTAAACTCTACGATATCGATCACGTTCAATCGAATTTTTTATTCTTATATTTTGTTGGCATACTTTGACTTATCATAGTATAATTTTAATCATCGTGTATGTTCTTACGAATTTTCGTAAAATTGACAATCCTTCTAATCCAATTATTTAGATAGGAGGAAAACACGAGGGCGGATAGGAATGCTACATAATCATTTATCACACGTTGATTGTTGTATTCATCGGTGATTAGGCGAGACTCGCTAGGCGAAACAACCGGCAGCTAACGACCTGTACCCAGGACGTCATGTTGTGTCCGTTGCGTCGGTTATTGTGTCGTGCTTGTATGCACGTACGCCGCTTCTATTTAACGTGCATGGATACAGGCTTTATATATATATATATATAACACGTATGTATATCAGAGACATCGGTGTGCACTTATATAGATACTGACTGAATTGCGCGTTTCATACGGCGGGACGCGTCTACGTCGCTACGGGACGTCGGGACGTCGCAAAAAATGCGATACGGGACGCCATTAGTAGGCGCCGCTCATGGAATATGCTAATAGCATCGTGAAAATTAATGCTATCAAAAGATAGCAGGTTAGTCGGTAACATAAACCAGTTTCATAGACCGTTCGTCATTCGCATAATGCAGGTGGGATATTTTTTATTGCAACTCTTTTTTTTTGGCAATTTCATGGAATTACGTAAAAAAAATTTTGTTTCCATCTTTTGTTTTTTAATGCATTTTACTTGCATCGAGATTCACCCTTTAGGAAATAAGCTCACCGTAACACTCACGTTTCGCCCAAGTGAACCTGGGAAAAATGACTTTCTTTGCATAACGTGACAAATGGAAAACAAAGCGTAAAACACGCTCTTTTCGTGCTGCCAAGAGTACATTCTATTTGTCACTGTCCACCCCCCTTTTTTTCCTCCCTCTTCGGTAGGGTTCTGCCATGACTGCCAGTAGCCAGACTGTCGTGCGATCATCCCTCACTGGTTGTCAACGCGCTGGCAAGTCGAGCCGCGATGAACCCCTTCATTTGCTATAAACAAGTATGTTTGTGTCGGGGAACCACCCCCTCCCTTGGTGGCCACGTGGTCGGCCACGCACGTAAGGGGGTAGTGAATAATACATGCTCCAATTCCCAATTAATAAATTCCCTTCACCAATTAATAAATTCGGAGCACTCATCGGAGCTGGTACAGCTAATCCGTGGAGGTCGAGAACTGGATCCAAAGGACACTCTGGTGGACACTGCACTAAGGCACAGCACTACACCTCCGGAACACTCATAGGAATTCATAGAATTGCCTGGATATCGCGAGAACAACGCGAGAACTATACGAATCGAGAACTTGCTATACCGTAGCGAAACACGGCAAGAAAAACTATCAACAGATAGCACGGGAGCACGAGCCAGCCCGTGACACCTCGGTCGGTGCCCCGAGACAGACTGCTTTAAGCAGTCGATTGACAATAGCCAAATCCGAGAACTAATCATTCTGATTGGTCGAGAGCCTTATAACCGATAACTCTCCTGCCCTTAACCGTATCAAAACTATCCTCGCCCGCTCTACAGCCCTTTGCCCATCTCCAGCGGGGCGCCGGTATCTCACCCGGGCTTCTGCCGGTCCGTGGAGACGTCTCCGTCGGGTACTCTCCTCTGCCGGGCAACTCGGTACGTCGAGACTATCTCCCTACGGCAGATTCGAGCACCTCGACCTCAACTAAACCATAACGAAATTTTACGAGAGCATTGACATAACTATACGAATCAATCCGAGAGCGTAGCTTCTGAGCGGGGTGGCGACCCGAAGGAAACCAGAAATCGAGAACGTTATCTGCACCGGTAACCGGAGCCGCCTTGGGACCATGATTCAAAAAATCACGTCACAATGTATATATATTTAATCACGTAGAGTGTACATATGAGTATATATAATTCAATGGCTCATCCTAATTTTTTCCCCGTCCCCTCGTGACGGGATGAGAGATCCTTCGTTTGTTTTTCTGACAATTATCTCTGATTTCCGGTTGTTAATAAATAAAATTGTTGCGTGGCAAATCATGACTGCACTGTATATTGGGGGGTTGGGTAGCTACAGGACCGTTTACAAAAGGGTGCCGAGTAAAGCTCGATTTAAGGTAGAGCTGGCTGGCTGGCAACACGCCTTGATAAAATCTCCATAATGGCTGCATTCAGAGGGGAATTACCAGTGCTTCTGTTTCCCGACACCAACCTGCTCCAGGGAGCGTCTGCTCTGGCAGTGGGGGGGAGGGGTCGGCCATTACGTAATTATGCCGAGTCCAGCTTGATGCGAGCCAAATAGCCGTGAAAACTCTCGAGGGAGATTCAAGATTCTGGCAAAATGTAGGATTCGAGGGTTCTAAGGAATTTTCAGGGGGGTGGGAATGGGGGTGACGTGAGCACGCGAAGCTTCGCTGTTTTGCACGGTGGTCAGGACCTGTGAGAAATTTCATTTAAAATTCCTGAATCATAAAAAGAAGGATAAATACGGATTCTATAGATAATCATAATAATGACAGGCTGAAATGAAAGAAAAAAAAAAGAAAAAATCCTCCCGGGCAAATAACCAAGAATTTTCATACCGGTCCCAGTGGGTATACCCGTGTACGAATCAGCCGCAGTAGATGCGCTCGTGTATGCGTCAGACTTTCGTAATAGCTGGAGGAAAAGCAATCGCGCTAATCTGCGATGGTCCCAATTAATTTCTCCGAACAATAATAGCGCAAGCGTGTTGCTATCTCGGGCGGCGCAGACGATGGCCATTCATGCTAATCCTCGACCGGAGTATCCCTGGCCGGCCGCAGCATCCCCACAGCTTGGTCCTGGTCCTCATCCTCTCGCTACAGCGTCAGCCCTCGTAGCCAATGATGCCAGACTATCGATCCCCAGCCTGAGCCGACCGTAAGAAGGCTTCGTCTCCTGGCAGGAGCTTGGGGTGTATAAGAACCAAGAGAGTTAAGACGAACATAGTATAGAAGCAAAAACAAACGGATAAGACAAAAGTGTCAATCACCGAAATATACGTCTGACCGTAGTAATCGGAAAGTTACAGTTATACCCTTTAGACGCCATACACGAAGATTCAGCTATTTCACTTTTACTCAAACTTTCATCCATCCAGCATCCCTACTTTCATCTCCACAACTCAGCCCCGATATCCTCAACGGTCCGTTTACTCTGGCGATTGATGGGAGCCCTCGATCGAGAAGGAACAATACTGAATTCGACGAGCTAAACTCTTGGACACCGATGGTACTAAAATCCTATGGGGGTTGATCGGCCATCTTAATTGCCTGAGATATCGCACGACCTCGAATCTCGCTTTATCTTGTTACCCGAGTCGACGAGCTGTTTCTTCCGCGTCGGTCGTTACCGAGTCGTAAAGAAACTTTGTCAAAACTTACTTACACCTAGGAGACTGTTTCTCCGTACCTTGGGTACGTCCCATAGTCAGAGTACCAGTCTGTGTAAGAGTAAGCATATATATATGTATATATATATATGTAACATACTATACCCATCCTCCCTCCATGTCTATTCTCCTCTCTTTGGAATCACCTGGAGGAAACTCTGCCGTCTTTATCCCAGGTTCCCTCAACTCTCGCACGTCCTGCCATTGGTGCACAGTCGAGCACCCGTGGTCGTTCGTACGTTATGAATATCCTCGTCACGGCACACGTGTGTGTGCCCTTCTCCGACGCGTTTAACGCGCTCGTTCACATCGCCGAGGAAGCACGAGCGAGTCGACTATATACAGCCAGTACGTCTTACGCGAGTAGACCCGGTAGCAGCCACGCGGTTCCTACGGGCGAATTCACGTTGCTACTTATGCCCAACAGTAAACTGTCCCCCGCCGTTCTTTTGCTGCGTATTACGTTTGGCGATAAACTTCTCGAATTTCTCGATACGATTCCGTGTGTCGCGACACGCCCTCGAGGCGTTCCGAATTTCGCGTGCTATTCTTCAGGATCTTTATGGAGTATCGGCGTTGCGTAATGTCGCAAAAAAGAAAAGGGAATATATGCCGCGAAGGAGTAGAATGCTGCCACTAGGAAGGAAGGACGGAGTGAGATGGAGAATGTATAAGGAGGATGAGAGAGAGAGACAGAGGGAGGGGGAGTATCTACCGAAGGAACGAAGATCAGAAAGGGTACGGTTGGGATTGGGGGGCGGGAGGGGGGGGTTTGGGGCCGTGAGCACAGGGCAGGTTCTTGGCACGGCCTCTCTTTCTGGGTAAGGGTAAGGGTACACAGCCGCCATCCATTACTGGCGGCGCATGACACCTCGGGAGATATATCGACTCACCGCATCCTCGAATTGAATCGAATGCCGCCGGCAAAAACACCAATGAGCAAAATAGAACATTGTGATCGATGTTCCTGCGAAATTTATCGGTGAATGAGTTACTGCTTACTACGGCAGACCTGGAACCTCACTGCTCGTTTCTGTACGACTTGGGTCTTGTCGGCCATTGCAAAAATACATCGGTTAGCTTTCCCACGGTAAATACGTATGTATGTGTATGTATGTATATAAACTGACCGGTTTACCTTAGTACGTGAGATTACGAATTCGTCCAATTCGCCAGTGCCAAAGAATTTCATTATAGGAGTTCGATGCGGATTCTCCTTGAATATTCGTAGACTTCGGCGTGCCTCTATTCTGCGCGTATTTTATATAGCTATAACGTCTACGGAGTTCGTATAGTGTATTAGGAGTAGTTGCTGAAAAGCGGAATATATAGTATATACTATATAGTAAATGCGAAATCAGTTTATTTCTTAGGCGCACCCGTGCAGCCGCTGGTCGAATCGCCGTTTCTATGGCAGGAAACTGCGAATGGGAGTTTCTCAATGGTTATTGTGTGTCGATATATACAGGGTGAAGTATATCGCCTACCAACAGGTACGAGACGAAGAGTCACTTTCGAAAATCCCTAGAGTGTACCAGATGGACTCTCTCTCTCTCTTTCTCTCACTATGTTTATATATATATCTCTATCTCTCTTCGTGCTGGCGTAATATTCGGGATTAGCCAGGAACTAGCGTACAAACAGAAGTTTCACTTTCAGACAGTGGAGTGTAGTGGGCTGGTGGCGATGCGGTGTGGGTTGTTGTCGGAAAGCCGTATTAGCAGCCCTGCACTGGTGTAAACATCGCATAAATCCGCTATGCTGCCGCTCTTGTGCAACACTACCGTAAATACCTTTTTAGGTTAGAAACGTCCCATTAGCAAGCGTCGGATGGGTATAGACGACGCTGTCTCTTTGGACAGCAGTAGACGTGGACTGGAGGAAATCTAGGGAATCTGGATGGTGATGGGTTAGAAATTAAGACGAAAGAGATCATAAAGCCTGGAACGAAAGAGACGGCGACACTTGTCGCATGTCCCGAGTGAAATCATTCGGCCAATCGTGGAGCAGGGATTCCGGGCTGGTAATTGAAAATTAAACTGTCTTATCTTGGTGCAAGGACTGGGGTGGCCTCTTGCCCTCTTGGTACCCCTCTCCTACCGGTGCTATACCTCGACTAGCAACCCTCCTTTTCCGGGCCTCCGAATAACCATTTCCAGAGAGTGAATAGTTAATTTCCTAAAGTTTCAGCTCGGCCGCCTGAATGCCGCATTGATTGGTACTCCAATCAGTTAGGGGTGAGTCGGGAGATAGGGGGTCCTTCGCGAGGGGGTAGATACCAGAAGGGGGCGTTACTCGATGAAGGGATGGCGCGAGAGAGAGAGGGAGAGAAGAAGAGAGACGACGAAGGGTAGATGGATGCAGCTTGGGTCGAGGCTGAACCTTCGGGCAGGAGCGAAATTGAGTCTCCTAGAGGTGATTATCATTCGGAGAGGATCGGTGGGCTGGGGTAGGCTCGTCCCTCCTAGCCAGACTCCTCTTCTCTTTTATTTCTATGGTCCTCCTTCTCACCCTCGCGCTATCCTAACTCTTCTTCGCCAGCGATCGGCCAGCAAGATTGCTTTTATAAAATCCATTTTTAATAACGCCAGGGGTAATCTCGATCCGGCGTCGCGACGATGTCGCGGCTCGACTCACCCCTTATGAAGCGTAATGAAATTCTTGCATGCAACCAGCCAGTATTTCCGTCTTGATGCTCAGGAAGTCTTTTCTACTGGACACGCCTTTTATCGGGGGCCTAAAGGGGAAATACTGCTCACGAGTACTCTTCGAGTATGAATATGGGACACACGCGTCACGTTCACCGTCTTCCTAAGTGCGTGCCGGCGGTACCGGAACAGCTTCCCAGACGCGCCACGACGCCCGTAATAATTCCGGGCTGAAAGTAAGGGCGGAGAACACCGAGAAGGAGGATCCAAGGGGGTAGGACTCGCGGGAGCAGAACTGAAGAGGGAGATCCATCCAGAGCTCTCCAAGAATTTCGGAGCGATAAACTCCTGTCGGAGCTCCTGCCGGTATCTCTTCCCGGCAGCAGCAGCAGCTCCTGGAGGCGCAGGGCATCGCGCCAAACCAGTTTTAAATGCGCTCTTAAATTTCAGCAAGTTGCGACGAGCCGTAAACCATCTCTGCGGCTCCGTCGGGTTAGGCTGCTGGTCTCGTCGTATTTGGCTGGTCGAAGTACCCGCAGAGTTGCCGCGATGGGATCTGCCAGTGGTAAGGGAGAGAAGAGTCCACCGCGTCTTCATCCCTTAGAGAGCGAAAGGAAAAAGGTCTTCAGTCGAGGTTCTACCAGTACCCCATGCCAGGACGGGGTAGCATCCTAAGTCAGATAATACAGATCCTATCTCATACAGCTTCAACCCTTAACTCTCTATCTACCCATCTATACCCCAAATTTACGTACCCTCCCAACTACCAAGCGATTTTCGTACCTCCATATAAAGTCACCTGGTACCGAACAGCCGCCGGGACGTCACTTCAGTCTCTTATCGGAGATCAGTCTCAAGACTGGGAGATATAGTGCGACCAAAATCATCCCTTGGATTAAGCTTTTTCTACCTTTCGAAATGACGCCGCTAACCATGCTGGTATGATGGCTGTATACAGTGATGACGGTAGACAGTAGAGGGCGGCGATATCGAGACAAAAAACCATCCCCTAACAGTCGCCATTCCAGGGGATGCTATCGCGGTACCATGGGAAGTTTAATAAGAAGGACAATCTCGATTTATCGACACACTGAAGGCTGCCGCTCTTATGAAGCGACGTAATGAAATCCTTGCGCTCACCCTTATGTACTCGTATATACAGGTATAGTCCTTACCGAGGGTTTATATGGCATACTCCCGTAGGTGCTCGTGGTGTACATCTTAATGCCGCAAACCCATAACAATAACCGCCACGAAACCGGGCGAGTAGCCTCCGTGGCAATAACGCCGTCTGGCCTCTGTGCGCAACACAGATACGTGAACCCAGCGCTACTGGCACAACGGTTTCTGGATATCTCTAAGCAATTACCGACTAAGAGACTGGGGCCTCGTTAAGGTAATAGTGTCCATTATCTGAAGGCATAAGGGAAGAAGTAAACCAGAACTCTAATGCGCGGAGTCCAATAATAAGAAACTGTACCCATATGCGTATATATATACATATATGTATATTTACCTCGACACAATTATCAGTTGTATAAGATTCAGAAAAAGGAGGGTTGACATTAATAATGTATTCCCTTAATTATAGTATCTTATTGTAGATGACGCAACTATTTGTCGGGGTTAGATAGTCGGAATCCATATTGTTGGATTAGCCATTATCGTCATGACTATTAAGCGTTATTCAATGAGGTCAGAGCGTAACAGCCCTCAGGCGTTAGTGCATCGCGTTAGGAAAGCCAGGGTGAGTCACCCCAAGAGAAATTCCATTAATGGCGAGAGCTCATTGTCGTTTAGGCTGCTCCAGGCGACGATGGCATCGTGCATCGACTACACTCTGTACCGGATACGTCGCCTGCTAGTCGCTATGCCGCATTTTACGAGGCAATCGAGCAACTAATGTCGAATAGATTACTCGGCGCGTCTACAGCTCCGGTAGACGCGATGGCGGCTAACGAAAGTGGTATGATTTTACGAAGGGTTCCCTCCCATAACTGTCCTTAGGGTTTTGAAAGTCGGTACGGGTCGTCCCTTAGGGACGGGAGGGTTCAAACGAATGGCGGATGCTGTAAGATAGAAGTTGAACGAAGGTACGGGAGAAAAAGGACGCTGGATGAAGCCGACAAGTCACCTTGGACCAGGGAGTGTCTGAAGGCACCAAAGTACTTGGTAATTAAATAGAAGCCGCGTTCCTTGAGGGAGACAGGGGTGAATTAGTTACTGAACGGGAGCCACCTTGGACGTGGGAAGGTCTTGTACTTTCCTCAAACTCACCCCTTTACTTAATTACAATTCTAATCGTCTAGCCTCGACCTTAAAAACGATTTTTCATGAAACTGCTGGGAGATCCATTGAGTGTTTTTGGTATTGGGTACTATATATATCTACGTATTAAAAGTCTGCATAAAAGAGCTTGACGAAGAATCTATGGATCACTCTAATAGCCGTAGCAGGGCAGTGGTAGTGGTAGGAGTCTGTAAGTAGTCAGCCAAAGAAATTCGACCAGAGTATTGGAGAGAGGGAGATACTTTACTAAGAGAAGTTCCTAAGCGGACCCTGTATTTGACGCAGTTGTTAGCGACTGGTCGCGCGATGCGCGTCTGAAAAAGATTGCGAGCATCTATATACATAGCTACCCCTTGAGTTTGAAGAGGGTGAGAGAGTGGAATCTCCCGAAGGAGGGATGCTGAGGGAGTTAAGGGAGGCCAGTCGGAGAGTAAGGAGGCGACTCGTGAAGACTTGAGAGGGGTGCTGGAGCGGATGGATGGTGGTGAGGTTGGTACGAGATCAGAGTCAGGGGATGCAATGCTGGAAAGAGGGTGGGCCGAGGGGGTGGCTGTTGCTGTTGCGGCCGCGGCATTACCTCCGCACCATTAACTCGCAAAACTTTCCGCTTGAATCTTGTTCTCGACTCGACTCCACTCGCCTCCCTGCACGACCAAAAAGATGCCCATACTTTGCAAGTGCTACCAGACCACCCGACCCACCGACCCACCAGCCAGAATCGTGTATCTGACTCCATTTGGAAGTTATCAACATAAATAGTTGCTCTGTAAACGACTGTGGCGCTCTCTGGATTCTGCTATTGAAATGTTTTCTACTTTTACCCCATTAACGCCTTGCTTTTCTACTACCCCTCTGAGGTCCAAGTGCTTGACCGAAATCCTTTATGAGTTATAACGTCGCGGCGTACGCTGGAGGGTTTTTATAGGGATCGGATGAATAAGGAAGGTGGAGAAATGGCCGAGACACGAATTTTTACCTGAAACACAGAAATATCGGTTACGGCCAAGTTTCAACGTGTGAGACTCGGCATTCTTCTTGAAACTCGTGACTAGAATAATTTCGATTCCCTTGGAGTCCTCAGGTTTTCTATCCTGCACTTCTTTTTTCTCTTGATCCTCCCCCGTATCGCAACTTTTCTCTCGAATTTTTTTCTTCTTGTTTATTCTTCTCTTTTACTCTAAGTTTCTTCTATATTTTGTCTTTTTCTCTATCTACGTATCTCTGTTTTTGTCCCTCTCGCTCTCTCTTCGTGCTTCCCTCTGGCACTGGAGGCTGCGAATCCTGTTTATACCTTGGTACTTTCTACCCTCAGCAATCGAGGGGTTTGAATGCCACCCTCAGTCGCGCTGGGAAGAAGATCCTCAGAGGGTTGCCAGGTCCCGAGTTAATCAACCATATGGAGCGTGATTATATTAGCGGGATTTTATCGAATTTTCTCATAACGGAGTTACTGCTCGAGAAATTCAATGTAGCTACGTTCTTCCGTGTTATTGGTATCCCTGGTCGGTTCTGTCTACCAGGAGAATCGACGTCTGACGATGAACCAATCCAAAGAACCAGAATCAGCCATCCGCAATTCTCGAGGAACGCAGCAGGAATTTACTGTAGAGTTCCTCACCCATTAGAACCACGTGAATTTAATTCCTAGAGGTTGGCACTACGGCCTTTCAGGTTTTACATTTTACGACGCATAGCACAGGCCCCTTTCGTGTTTCACAGTTCACATAAAACCATGACCATCAATCGAACCCAACAAAACGACCTACTAAAACAAAACTCCTTAACCATATCCATATACCTCTCTACACAGTAGATACAACATTCATGATCAGACAAAATTCCCTCAAAAAATACCCTAGACAGGCATGTTAAAATATTTTTTTTTGAATTCAGTATAGAGAAAACAGCAAAGAGTACTATTGGGAACTGAAAAAAACGTACTGGAAATGAAACGACGTGAGTCAGCCAAGCAAGGGTAGTTTCCAGCGTGACCATGCGCGGCCGCATGCGAGTAGCACGCGGACCGCGAAACCGAGCACGGACCGCCCGGCCACTCCCAGCTATTATGATATTCCTAATTAATTTACGGACTGAAAATGCTCTCCTCTCCACGGTTGGTACCAATGGCACCAGTGGTAGGGTTGCCTGGTAGCTGCTAGCAGTGGTTGGCGGTGGTGGTGGCTGCTACAAAACGAGAACACTGCCCAATTAACAATCCGAACATGACACCAGTGTCGAGTCGCGACCGTAGCTTCGAAGCTGCCGGGTCGGTGCGTATTTAAATTCCATTATTCATAATGCATGCGCTGTTTTTTACTCGGAACTTCCTGCCGAATTAAACAGCCGCCCTGGATATCGTTCTTTACTTCATTTTCATTTTATTCTGTTTCCTTTCTTTTTTTCAGAGTCTCTACAGACAACGATTTAAACTTCTATTTCTACCCTCGAAAATTCTACCCGCCTTATGATTTGCCACCAATTGCTATTCGATCAGGATTTATACCCGGTTTTTCCACCTGCTATAGAACTAGGCTTTATACATATTCAAATCAAAGGCGAATCTCCATACGGGTTTTATTAGAGTAACTTTTTTTCTTATATTCAGACTGAATATATATATATATGTTGTAACGTGATTTTTCGAATCACGGTCCCAAGGCGGCTCCGGTTACCGATACAGATAACGTTCTCGATTTCTGGTTCCCTTCGGGTCACCACCCTGCTCAGAAGCTACGATCTCGGGTTGATTCGTATAGTTATGTCCATGCTCTCGTAAGATTTCGTTATTGTTTAGTTGAGGTCGAGGTGCTCGAATCTGCCGTGGGGAGATAGTCTCGACGTACCGAGTTGCCCGGCAGAGGAGAGTACCCGACGGAGACGTCTCCACGGACCGGCAGAAGCCCGGGTGAAACATCGGCGCCCAACTGGAGATGGGCAAAGGGCTATAGAGCGGGCGGATATTCGTTAAGGAACGCTCTCGATTTGGTTTAAAGGGACGACTCGGAGCTGATAGAAGAGTTATCGGTTATAAGGCTCTCGACCAATCAGAATGATTAGTTCTCGGATTTGGCTATTGTCAAGGCAGTCTGTCTCGGGACACCGACCGAGGTGTCACGGGCTGGCTCGTGCTTCCGTGCTATCTGTTGATAGTTTTTCTTGCCGTGTTTCGCTTCGGTATAGCAAGTTCTCGATTCGTATAGTTCTCGCGTTGTTCTCGCGATATCCAGGCAATTCTATGAATTCCTATGAGTGTTCCGGAGGTGTAGTGCTGTGTCTTAGTGCAGTGTCCACCAGAGTGTCCTTTGGATCCAGTTCTCGGCCCCCACGGATCAGCTGCACCGGCTCCGGTGAGGACTCCCAATTTATTAATTGGTGAAGGGATCTCGATAGATAGTTAAGATTCGTCCTGATACGTTCTCGGTTCGTCGCTCTCTGTCTCTCGCACTATTTGCCAGACTCTTACTCCGACCCTCTCTAGCTCAAACCTAGCAGCCTGAGCGGCCGTGCATTTCCGTAACCGTCCGTTCCCGTTCGTGCATCCAGTTGCGTTTGTTGATTGTACGCGAACCCAAAAATCGACAGGATCCGTTAAGCTATCGCCTCGTCTGATAGGTTCCGTCAGAGCTCTCGTCCTTGGTGGAGTTGGGCCTGTTCCATCCCAACTCCCAGTTTATACTGGCTCGTCACTTCCCGGTGAAAAAAGAATTGGCTGGGCCGCCTGGCTTGCGGATCCACGAAGGACGGGCGGACGGCCGAAGGTAACGTAGGCTGGTTCTCGAAGATAGTTCGTTCTCGGATGTTTTGCTATCGGTGTCGAGTCAAGGAAAAGAATTACGTTACAATGTATGTATAGAATCCAGTATGTACCACGTGATAAATAACAATTATTACGTCACTGTTATCTTCCGAGTCTCTTAGTACGTCCTTTATGTATTTAACCAAAAATTTTCTCATCGGATAAATGCATGGCATAGGTCATAATAATAATATAGGTTATAACGTCCCAATGATAACGTTTAAGTCGTATAACGGTGTAAGAGAACAGGTGCCATCATGGGGCCGATTATCGAAGCAGTTACTGAATTCTTCAGAGGCATTTACGTTCGGCACTATACTGGGATGCCTGAGAATTGTTCGGAGCTGCCGAGAGTAACGGCTGAAATAACAGTACACGGATCCGTGTAATGAGAAACCAATAGTATCAAAGGTATACGCGATTTTGCGAAAATAGACGTAGGCGTCTAGTCCGCTTATAAATTGAACAGTCCCGAGGGTGAAATTTGCGAAATCTCAAGTTTTGCATAATATCGAGAAAATTTTGTTGCCGATAACGATAGGATCGTATTACCTGTGCATCAAGTGCGTAGGTGGTACCGAGTCATACACGGCCCTGCCCTGCAGGACAATTCGTGCATTATCTCAACGTACGTTTTAGTAATTCCCGTTTTGGATTGTTAAATTGATGCTTTTTGTTCAATGGTGTATATGTATTCATTTTCATACATACGTATACAGACTAATGGGTGTGTATTTGATTAAATAAAACTGACCTATTCCAAGGCGCAAAGCCGAATTTTAGTATGGGGTGTAAGTCCGACGGGAAATGAGCCTCAACACCCTCGCTACTTCCAATTAAAAGTTACGCCGCTGTTCAACCAGAGTTAATGAAGGAAATAGAGAAACTACAGTCCTGCTGTTTGTGAGAGTCCAGGCTTCCCTTATACCATCGCCCCTCTTTTCTGCATAGAACCGTCCCTTCGGAATGGTATATTTCTGTATGTCCTATGCAGATATTACCTATAGATACTACTGCCCTTACACTGTCTCTAGTATTTTCGCTCATTGATTTTCTCTCTTTTTTCTTCTCTCTCTCCCTCTCTCTCCCTCTCTCTCTCTCTCTCTCTCTCTCTCTCTCTCTCTCACTCTCTCTCTCTCTCTCTCTCCTTCAATGCAGAGATTGCATTGCTTTTTGCGACTCACTCGGCAAACTACTCTCAAAGAAAAACAAATGCATTAGAATACGACTGGTCCGAGGGGGCGGGGGGGGGATAATTGAAATAATATTACTTGCTTCGATTCTCTCGTGTAATCGAAATTCTAAGAGTATTCTTTATGGATGGCGGGTAAGTTGAAGGCGGTGGAGGGGTACGGTTGGAAGCATGTGCGTCTTTATATTAGAAAGAGAAAAAGGGACGCTGTGTGCGGATATAGGAAAGGCAAGAGAAAATTTACAATTGGTGTCAGGTATAATTACCGGGATAAATATTTAACAGCCAATTGTAATCGATACAGGGTAGGTGGGCATTGTCGCGAGAATCGCGACTCCGTAAAACTTTACGTCGCTACTGTACATTACTCATACTACCGTTCGAGAAGTATTCCCGGTTAGCAAAGCCACCCCTAGCTGGAACGAAGACTATCCGGCGACTGCCTAACTTCCGTGCCCACCCCTTGCCACCCTTGGATTTAATAGTCTAGCGATAAAGCTATTAGTCTTTATTAATTTGTAATTAGAGAATAAAAGTTTCACGCGCTGAAATGGCTTTCGAACTTTCAGTAACTCTCCACTTTCTCTCCGCACGCTTATTTCTTCCGTTTTTAACCCCCTCTCGTCGCTCCTCGTATTATGCTTTATCCAGCCACGCGTTATCTTCCGCATCGGCTCTCGCGTTTCGTCTCTGTCAATGTCTGACCCAATAACGTCCAAATCTACTTCGATTTCCTAGACCGTTTTTGAAATTGTGCCCCGATGCTTTTTCCATGATCTACCACATGCTTTGGTCTCCGACTGGAGCTTCTTCTGGGATAGTCTCATCCGCCGAGGGGGTGGTTCGGGCACGACTGACGGTAGTAATATTTATTTAATATAGCTTCTCCCAGTAGTAACCTCCTGCGATATTCAGCCTCCGTCGGCAACCTCGGAGATGGAGAACAGACAGCGCCCGGGGCTCTCGACATCCTGCGAGGCCTTTTGTCGTGCTGCTGTCTTATTTACCTCTAGCCAATTGTACTGCCAGGCCATGTATCAAAGTAATATGGGGAATGTGTGTGACTGGGTGGGGCGCGGGGTAGCTGCTTCGTATACACGGGGAACTGGATGGCAGGTGGGTGACTCTATATCTGAGGGGGTTGGATGAGACGTTGCAATGTGAGCGACCTCAACCCGGAGGTATCTCGCAATGCACGCGACTGTAAGCCATACATATGTATCTACCAGGTATAACCTCACGTGTAGCTTATATACGTACTGAACATATAATGCAAAATTTTACTATACGCTGAACACTCCTTTGTCATGGGAAGGAGTATTATTATTTGACTTGGTTCCAATATACAGGGTGTTCGTTATGAAACGCACTGTAGTAACACATCGTTGCATTCTGTATCAAATTCTAATGAATACGTATATTTTCATTTTTTATTTCATATATCAAAATTTTGAGATAATTAAGGTTGAAGTTGCAGTAATGCGACCAATCAGAGCGCGTTTAAACGGAGCGTAGATGACGTCGCGAGTCAGCCCGCAAGACCTGCTTACACTCGGCCAATAACACTAAGAGTATCGTCGTAGTGTCCCTGTTTATCTGCATGTAATTGAGTGAGATACAATCGCTCGCTGTAACGTCAGTGAATTTCAGAAGGTACCCTTTATTCCTTATAATGTCTATTCCTTTAATGTGACAAGATAGTTGTAGCAACGTA
>NW_014333166.1:951219-954209 GCF_000341935.2 Cephus cinctus | reverse complement strand
TAAAGGGTACCTTCTGAAATTCACTGACGTTACAGCGAGCGATTGTATCTCACTCAATTACATGCAGATAAACAGGGACACTACGACGATACTCTTAGTGTTATTGGCCTAGTGTAAGCAGGTCTTGCGAGCTGACTCGCGACGTCATCTACGCTCCGTTTAAACGCGCTCTGATTGGTCGCATTACTGCAACTTCAACCTTGATTATCTCGAAATTTTGATATATGAAATAAAAAATGAAAATATACGTATTCATTAGAATTTGACTAACAATGCAACGATGTTACTACAGTGCGTTTCATAACGAACACCCTGTATATTGTGCAACATGAGGAACGCTTTGCTGTGTTCTACGTGAAATATTTTGGAGAGAATAGATTCAGGGTGTATTTTTTTTCGTATATTTTTAATACGGAATCTGCTGTCTGACTAGTACTGTCTATCTAATACTTAACGCTGGTATAGCCACTCTACCTTCGTGTGATGCGTCACGCGTGCTCTCGTTTTGCAACGATGGGTTATGGTTTTTTTTTTTAGGATTTTTGGAAAGAATGCTACCTGTGGAATTTTTTCGAATATTTTGAACTTCAGTATTTTTTAGTTTGGGGATAAAAAAAATAATTGTGATTGGTAGCTGCCAATTTACCAGATATTGATTCGAGTATATACTTCGACTAGATCGCGCAAATGGAAAATGGCCGGGCTATTCCAGTCGCGAGCAACCGATCAGAAGAGTCACTCGAGACACTTAAGTCTCTACCCTTGTAACAGTTGGTAGCAGTGGGTAGCGGTCTTGCACGAAAAATTGTTAAGGTTGCGTTAAACCCGGGCAAATTTGATGGTAAAAGATGGAATTCTCGTGAAGGGTGCTCGATGCACAAGTAATCCAACCCTGGAGAAAGATTGGAGTTCATACTGTACTGTAGGCTGATGGGATGGGTGGGTGGGGTATCACTGATAAAATAGGAAGCTCGAGAATTCTTGAGGAGGGGTCGGGCTGGAGTTTAGGGGTTGGGGGGTTGAAAATAGGAGAAAATGAAAGAGAGGAGGATATTGGTAAACACCGTGGACTCCTTCCATTCTCTACGTCTCGGTGGAGGATTATTCTATAATCCAAATACTATAAATACCTGGACGGCTTCGCTCCGGAAAACTCATCCTTTTGGATAAGAGGTTTAAATAAATAGAGCGAGAATGTTAGACGGAGGTTAAATAATTATTTTTCTTTTAATTTGTATATGGACGTTCAAGTCTTTTAGTAAAAGTTTTACGTATTTATTTACTTTTGAAAAAAATCTTTTGCATTTCTTCCTTTTCATTTATAATTAGTATATAATTATCATCGAAACCTTAGCGAACGTGATGTGAATCTGAATTCTATGCTAACGCGATTACTTTTCTGCGCTTCTCGATGGCGAATCAATCATTCGGGAAACTTTATACGTCGCACACTTCATATCGTGAGATCGAACGAAGATCAGGTTACCGTCTTCAGAATTCGATACTCGTCATCGGAATTCTTGTTCCGTTTTTTTTTAAGGCGATTTTCAATAAGTGTAAATACCCTGTTGGTAAAACAGAGTAGATCTTCAGGATGCAGTTTTCGTGTATTTTTGGATCATAGACAAAAATAAATCTCTAAAGAGTCTGAGAAATCTATAAATAACATCTTTGAGATGAAGTACCATTTTTGGGTCAGTGGACCAGGCTGCAATTGTATAGAGCAATTTTTAATATTTTGCGAGAGAAAAGAAGTGAAAAGATGTCCGGTAATGAATATCCCTAAAAGATGATCTCGTACTTTGGAAAGTCGGAATAAGACTTCTTTGGTCAGAAATCTAAAGCGTTTGGATGCTGGGTGCCTTCTAACAACGTAAGAGTGACCTTTGCCTCTGAACTAGATAATGTAGGTCCTCTCCATCCTGGTCATCCTAGCCGTCCTGACCACTCCGGTATAATATACTCAGCTGGCTCTATAGGGCCAGTCTCTACAAAGGCATCGCATTATTTAAAGCTCTTACCCCTATTCTTTGTCCTCGGAATTTCCCATTCCCGGCTTTTCGAGCTTATCGCTAATAATTCATTGCAGGAGCAAACAAAGACCATCGCCTGCGCCGTTTTCAGAATCAAAACGAGTCCAGCGTGTCTGGTCATCCGTTTAGCCATTCTCCTTTTCAGTAAAATGAGAAGAGGGTCGTATTATAGAAAATTGTCTGACCATGTTTTCGACTCTTCCACTGCTTCGTCCCCATTGTCCCAAGTATTTTCCTAACCTCGGTCGAGTTCCTGAATTCCCTGTTGAAATTGTCTCAGCTATTTTCTTTATCAGAGAAGTTCAAGTATTCAGGGAGGTAGCTCTGAGGGACTGTGGCTGACTGGGTGGCTGGCTGGCTGCATCGTTTCTGTAATTCGACCAAGCTGCTGAGCACTCTCGATAACTCTGGAACGTGCGATGCATCGAATCTGTATAGCGCCCTGGACACGCATCTGTATGCAACTAGATAAACCTAGTTACACGGCATGGCTACGTGTTTCATCCATGATTATGAGGTGACCAGAAGATGCTGTACTGTATACTTCAGGTACTGAAGTAGAATTTCCAAAAGTCAAAAACCTTATATGCCCGATGGCTGATTTGACTCCAATTGGATCCTTAATGAGACCCGTCGCTCTCTCACGGGTTATTCATATCTCTCTTAGACGTGTTATTACCAAGATTATCCATGGCGACAGTCTACCTTATAATCCAGGGTCCTGAACTTCCTGGCGAGGACGTCGCAAAACGTCGATCTCGTTTCATGCATACCAAATGTTTCTTGATAAAAGTAAAGAAGCGAAGAATATAGAGAAGTGTATGAGGTACAGGTTGACGGGCGGGGGGATAGTGGAAAAGAGACAAGAGAGGGTCTAACAAAAAAGCAGTGAATCGACGAGGAGGAAGGAGTGTGAAAAAAAATAGAATGAAATATCCAGCTAACCCCCCCCCCCCT
>NW_014333166.1:943757-951112 GCF_000341935.2 Cephus cinctus | reverse complement strand
CCCCCCCCTGCAGAGCTTTTATTGAGACAGAGTGCGTCAGTTCCGCTTGGGATTTGCGGCATGGCGTCGATTTGCGATGCTATCTGGATCACGAGAGCAGAAAAATATTGTATTTGCTAGTAGATAGGGGCAAGGGAGAGATTTTTAAATAATTTTTCAAAAAACTCGTTTCACCCTTTAAATCATTTGCTACTGTAACAGTGTCAATTTTTCTGTTGAGAAATAAAAAATTTGGTCAAGGTCAAGTCGATCGAGGTCATCTGTAAGATCCGACGGCAGATTCAAAATTTGCCTGGCGGCCATTCTTCAGTCGGTATCGTAATACGCACCGCAGCTCTGACACGGAAATACCATCGGTCACGATAACTCACAATAATTACAGGGCCGGCGGGTGCTATTGACAAATGGCTAAGCGAACGGAGGGACGTTCGCGTCTGATGTGAATTTGGGGTAATATATTATATACGGTTGGCAATAATTCCCAATTAACTTCCCTGGGCCATGTCGATAAGTCGACCTTGGTGTAATTTTTTTTTTTTCCATTTAACCTTCTATCTTTTATTTTTTCCCCTCTTCCTCCATCTTTATTCTTCTATCCGTTCAATTCGCTCCGGCATTTTCTCTGCGGTTCTTTCCGTAGCGTGAGAGGCCGTTTGAGCGAGCCGCGGAGCCGTAAAAAAGTACGCCCCGGGCGCTGAGCTCGCTTGCGTTAACCACCTCGACTTTGCCGCGCAACTCTCGATGTTATCGCCGGTTAAATATTTGCCTTTTTTAGCCTGCCCGGGAATAATAAAAAAGTTTCATCCCGACGCGCGCACGCGTTCTGGTTACCAATAATAAAAATTTTAAGAGAATCCCGAGTTTCTCGTACTCGTTCCAGGACCCCAAGAAAGCTTAAGGGTGAATTTTCGAAATATTATTAAATTCGTCTTTGTTTTGTTGAGCGTCCAATTTTTTTTGTTACGCAGAGTAACGGTTTCACGTAGATGTTAGACATTTGTTAATTTTAAAGTTCAGAAGTGGCACGAGGCGAAAAGCGCAAAATTCGAATATGTCATGGTCGATGGGATTTTAGAGTCGCTCCGTCGCGACGCTATGATAACCGTCGCGCACCTTCCGCACCATCTAATGGTATACTCTAGCCAGAGTGGAGTGCAGGCAGAGAAAATCCAATTGGCAAATTCCTGGGCGTCACTGGACCGCGAAATGGGGTGGCGGGCGCGGCCGCAGCTACTTCCATCCCCTAGGGTAGTCGTGGTGCCGTTGGTGTTAGTGCCAGTGCTGCCAGCGGGACTGGCGATGGTGGCAGACCCGCTGAAGGTGCCCGAGGATGGTAGTGGTGATGCTGCACTGCCACTGGGTACTCTGGTATGGAGGTACGAGATGCGAGAAGGGCTTATAAATTGCATACGATAGCGCTAACCCCCGTCCCAATTCTCAACCTCCACTTCCTCTACCCACCTCCCACGTGTCCGACCAAGATTGCGCTTCAACCCTTCCAATTGATTTATTTAATACCGTGCTGTCCCCGAAAAAAAAACAAAAAGAAAGTAGAGCGTCCAACCCTCTCCCCCCGTATCCATTCCCATAGCTGCCCCCAAGTGGAATGAAAAATATTCAAAGCGAATATCGGATTGAATATTCTATCATTTTATTAGTTTTTTATTTCGCTTCGACTTGAGATCTAAATTTCTGTAAAATAACGCGATACCAATAATGGCACAGGGATCCGAAGATGTCGCGTGGGTCCGGAAACAGATGGCTGCTGATGTTTCTTAGCCGACTAGTATTAAGGAGGACCTCGTCGTCTGGGAGAGATCGCAACTTGGTCTGGTTCCATCTGGAAGAGGCTTAAGAGGAACCTGCTGGGCAGATTGGGCTTTCTTGGCCCTTTACCAAAGAGAGAAAGCGTGCAGGAGGATAGGTGAAGTAGTTGGTGGTGAACTGGAGGACGAGGATGAGGACTGGTAGCACATTGCCTCGTGTCTCTACATGCGCTGCCGGTGTCGTCAGGCCTTGCGGCTGCTGGATCTCGTATTTACCTACATTGAATCTCTGCCAACCTACAATTACCGGTTACCCATTCTTCCCCGAACTACCATCTTACTAGGAAGCCTCCATGCCAAATTCAGGAGGTTCCGGGATGCCTGAGAATCTGCATAAACTCTTCTCCAGTATCTAGGAGTCCTATCTACCTGGTTAGACACCCTTGGGAGTCTACACGGATCCCGTAGGTATATCCGATCCCATCAAAAGGTTGTGTTCTAGCCTTGCTTCGATATGCTCCAGCGGTCCCTTTTACATCCCCAAGGACTATGGTCCTAGGTATACGGAAGGAATCCCACAGGATGACCCAGGATCCCTTTCCGGCTGGTCCCATTTCCTTGGGATGGTACTGCCTTCGCAACCTGATCTCTCTTCTCTCTCCTCTCCCTTTCCCTTTCATTTGCTCCCTCTTTCGACCACCAGCCCAGAAAGGCATTTTATTCCTGCAGACGCCTTACGGAATTTTAACGGCTCGTTCCAGATTTATCGACAGCTGGGAGATACTTTCCGTAGCGGAACGGCCTCTCTTAACAACTCATAAACTTGTCACGCTCTCTCCTGTATGAACGCTTGGCTGACCAGTGTGGACTCTTTCTCCTTATGACGTCAGCCTTGAAAATTGAAACAAATATTTTACGAGAAAGGGAGTCACGATGACAATTAAAGAACCGGGGTCTTCGAGAAATTCCATCAGGTCTCGGCTGATGATATTTTAAGCCTATTAATATTTATTTGAGGAAAGAAAAGCCAAGTATATTTTATTTCTTGATTTATACCTGTCTAACCTAGCCTCTGACTCTGGTTTGGATCCCATGTAGAAGGGTAGGAATATTTCGAGGATAAATTTCTCCCAATTCTCCTTCACGTAACTTACGGATGTTCCTGGTTTTCTATTGGCGAAGGGTGGTGGCGAGGGTTTCTCGTGCGAAATTGATAGAACATCGTAAACCCATTACGGCCAAGCCCGAATCAAATTATGAACGGATCCAGCGGACTTTACGAGGTGCAAGAAGCGAGCCAAAGAAATATAAGTGGCCTCCCAACGAAAGTCTGAGAGAGAGAGAGAGAGAGAAACAAAATAATCTATACACGCCAGATAGTAAAAGAGAGGATCCTCTCTTTTGCAGTCTTGTACTAGCATTTTATGCTTCCTTTATGCCCGCTTATCTTGGATATCGCGCAGATGGAAACGAAGCAAAGCAAAAACTGAAAAGAGACGCGAATAGAAGAAATTAATTAAAGAAAAAAAAATTAAAGAGAATCTTCGTATTCAAGCAATCGTTATGCAATTTTACCAGCAATTCCATCTAATCCTTTTTTTTTCACATAGCTATAACAATTCTAATTTGCGATTCTACCTCGTTTAAATCACGCGTTTAATGCTAGACGTATATATCGTTA
Organism: Cephus cinctus; assembly: GCF_000341935.2. Classification (NCBI taxonomy): domain Eukaryota; kingdom Metazoa; phylum Arthropoda; class Insecta; order Hymenoptera; family Cephidae; genus Cephus; species Cephus cinctus. Next base: position 947,665 of record NW_014333166.1, on the reverse strand, counting down.
CTTATCATACATATGCATGCCGATAATGTAGAGAGACAGAGAGAAAGAAAAAAAAATGAAAAAAAAAGAGACGCCTGCAAGCCCTCCGCTTTGCTACAAGCTCTTTGTAGACATTTTCTTTTTCTAAACTGGCAGCCTCGTACCGCTCGCACGATAACAGAGAATATCCAGACGATAGAGAAACACGGGGTTGGAGATTCGTTCCAGACTTGAAGTGTTAGAGAAGCTACCCGAAGGTAGTGCTACAATATTTCAGAGTAAGATGAAGATTCTCGTAGCCCCTACGCCTAGTAGAAAGAAAAAAGTTAGTAAGGCGTAGTCAGACGATTGGTGTCAGGACGTTTCGAAAATAGTCAGTATTTGTCACCAGTCAAAGACCTAGGATCGCGCAATAGTCAGATTGCCAAATCGAAGGTAGCTTTATGCTGAGAAAGCTCCTTCAAGTATATAGTAAGGATTCCGCACGCCTCCTGCCTAGCTACTCCATGCAAATTTCTAAATAAATACATTTGTTTAGTATAGCTTCCAGTTTACGACACGCTTTCCTTCTCTCTGGATATACCATGAGCTTTCGAAGCTTTTACTATATGCATCTCTTACCTAGCTGTACCACATACCTTACTATTCTAAACCATTCATTTCATTGGCTGTCTTTTCCTTCCGACTGGAAACCGTAAGGTCTTCCTCCCCTCTCCCTTTTCTACCCCCTTTTAAATTCGCTACCGAGATTCCCTCTCATTTTCTCCTATCATGCAAATACCTTAGGCAGTAACCATTTTCATCGTTATCGGCTGAAACTATTAGGTATAGGTATACCTGTAGTATACATGGTTAGTTTGGTATTACCAACCTTCTAGAACCTTCTTCTTTGGTTATTAATATTCTTCATAGCCTTCATCTACCTCAGCCTCATCCTCATTTACCTTTAGCTTACTACCGGTCATGATTATTTAAACGGTTACGAGTCTTTCGGGCGATATAATTTCTTCAATATTTAAGCTCCCATCCACATTGACGGCAGCGGGCCGCCGCCCGCCTCTCGGCAGCTCGCTAAAAGACCACCCACCGAACGCTGGCAGACTTCCACGTCGTCACCGCAAAACTCCTTCATCCGGGGGCTCCGAGGCACCAGTGATTTCGAGGAAACCACGCCATTTCGCATGCATAATACATTCTAATAGTCCACCCCCCCCCTCCGACCACCACTCCCGCACATCGAATCAGCCACCGCAACGAAAAGAACCAACGTGGCTTCGATCATTTCGCTTCTTTTGCTTTTCATCCCCCTGCCCGTTTCGCTATCTGCCTTTTTATTTTTGCTCCAGAATCCTAATGGCGGCTCATGGCATGTACTTTCAGTGAAATATACATGCATATTGGTATAGGAATATTTTTGTGAGGGGGGTCTTGTACGAGGGTATTATTGGAATTAGGGATTGTAGAATTTTTAATTTTAGGGATTGGAAGAATAAGGGATGATATTTTTAAGAATCTCTTGCGTGCTTTTTCTACATTGAGTGGCGTTCTGAGAGTATAACTGTTGTTAGGGGATGAAAATGATATTGGACTATCCTGGTGTCTCTTCTTTGCCCTTCCAACACTTTGTGTTTTTCGGGCGGAAAACTTTGGTATCGGGTCGTAAATAGAGGGCGGTTTGTGGCTGTCTGGTTCTCGAGCCACGACTATGCTACAGCCCGAGAGATCCCATAACAGGAGATAGGGCTCTGTGCACATCATTGAGGATTTTCGTGAATGCGACCACATTTACCGTCGCTGCCGCCATTATTTTCCCACAGGGAAAACGTGCCAGCGACGAAACGCCCAAGAAATTTTCCTCGTTCTCCCTTTGACCTTTGGCTCGTGTACGAAACTGGGTATACGACTACCCCAGCATCCATTTCTAGCACCAGATTTTTTTTTTTTTTCATAGGCCATAAACTATGAGCATTTTGGTTCTTTTTGTTGTTCATCTGCCGGGGCCACAAAAATATTTTGGAAAAATTGTCATCGTCCATTTCACAAAGTGCCCTTGGATCCACAGATTTTTGCAGTCTTGTTTCTTCACTTTTTTTTTTACTATCCCCTTGGACATAAAGTGGAATGTCAAGTTCACGCCGTCGCGTTGAAGCCAGCGTCCATTTCGACGATCTTCCGGACAAAGGATCGTGTTGAAGTCTCTGGTGAATGCTGGGGGACTATTAACAGCGAGTTCCCGTTAAAAGAACAGCAGGCGAGCCCTTGCCGTGCGGCCCTTTTGTGTTACGGCCGAGGTCCGTAGGGCAGCCTAAGGGATGGTTGTTGTTTTGTGTTAGAGGGAGGGAAAAAAAAATTTTTAATTGAAGACCCTTCCCTCTGGCGCGAGTGAGCTCTCTTCTGTTACCCAGAAGAGACAGTAGATGGAGAGAGTTACGTCAACTGGAAAAAAATCAATTGGATATTGAAAATCGTTACGCTTTCATTCCCATTGTTAATTTTTCAAACCGAAGTTTTGTCGTAAACACAATGATTCAAAGGAGTGCCGTAGGTTTAATCGAGCCGTGCTTTTCATTTCCAAGGATTCATGAAACGTAACGAGTCTCATCCCGACTTTCCCGTGGTTAATCCGACAGGGTCAAAAGGTTGAATCCGACAGAGGCCGCCCTCCTCTCTAAAGTCAGGAAGCAGTGAGTAAGGGATGAAGGGGTAAGTCGCTCCAATTACGGCAACCCATTCGGCAATACCCAACAGAGCTGGTACCATCTGGCAAGGTTAATAGCCAGTTCTCTTAGGCGAACGACCCGACCTGACCCTGAGGATGGTGCGCGGAGACGGGGTGGTTGCACTTGGTAAAGGGTACCTACTACGATACGGCGTACTATATGGTCGAGTTTGTCGTTCAACACGTGCTCATCCCTTGGGAGGTGCCCAAAGATGCGAGCACCGTCGAGTTAAGGAGACCTCGGTCTTCGGGGGTGGTGGTGACGTCGTTCCACCTAAAGGGGATGGTTGCACTACCCTTTCGCTGAAAGGGAAGTTCAGCCTAGGAGAAAAGCGAGGATCCTGTGGGAATTCTTTAAATTTAATATAGAGTCAATTGGAGAACCTAATAAAATTGCCGGCGCCCGGAGCTACTGCTGGCCGCCAATGCCGAATGTAAAAACAAACCTTGCGAGGAGTCGCAAAAGGGATGCGGGCTTGAAGAGTGTCGATTAAAAAACTAAAAGAATTATTGTTGTCAGAATTTTGTCACAAAATTTCGTCTACGCGATACTTCAGTAGGGGGATGATTTGGTCTTTTTATATTATGTCACACCCCACCTGGTACCGTCATCTCCAAGGCCTCCGTTCTCTGTGGGCTGGAATTTCAAATGATTAAATTCATTTAGGAAGGTCGAATTCGTCGGTTCAGCCGGTGGATGCTGAGAAGGCGATAGCGTCGGGACGCAACGAGTCTCGCTTGAAAATTCTCTCAGGCCAGAAGAGCCCAGGCTCATTTACATTCCGTCCACAGCGGATAATGAAACCGGGAGAAAAACTGGCTGCCGTCTAATGGGAATCAGCCACCGAATAATGAAACTGCTTAGCATTCTTTGTCGGGCGCGGGCGCGTGCGCGGGGGATGAAATAATTAAAAACGACTGGAAAAATCGAGGAGTGCAGAGAGGAGTCATAAAGAAGAGAACGGATGGAGGGTAAAATGAGAGCAGTGAAAGTGGAGAAGAAAAATAGAACTATAGGGAAGAAAAAGAAAATTTAAAGAAAAACAACAAAGGGGTTGAAAACTTAAGCTTCAAGTCACCGGTTCTGGAATTGCTCGTGTAACCGTTTAACTCGGAATTACGTGGGTTCCTGTTTCGTTTCGCGCGTTTCGTGCTCGCGACAAGGCTAACAAATACGTGTGACAAGCCACCCCCCCCCCCCCCCCCCCCC
>NW_014333166.1:941741-943652 GCF_000341935.2 Cephus cinctus | reverse complement strand
ACGCCCCCAAGAGCCCGTTCGACCACGCTAATTCGTGCTTTACACGAATCCCAGTGAATATGCTTCTCATTTACGAGTTCCACAACAGTACAAATAATATTACTCTGATCAAAACAAAATGTATCCCCAGGCAAGATCACTTGTCATACATAAACGTGTAAGGGGTTAATTTGATATTCGTGGCCTTTACATTTTTTGGATATATCCAAGTGATTACGTAACGGCAGAAAATAGTAAGTCCCGTTACTCAACTTGCCTCTCCAACTATTTACGTTACTTTTCCCTAACTTCTAGGGGTTCTTCGGGATTATTTATTCGGCAGGTTTCCGCGGGACTCCTAGTTCCGGCAGCACCGGATACCGCCTACGGTAATGCACCGCCCCGACAGCCTCCTACAGCCAGCCACCCTCTTCTTTTCTAGGGGGACTTGCTCTGCGGGGCCGCACACTGAGGAACGGCGAACAGAATGAAAGAACGGGAGAAAGAGAGAGAGAGAGAGACAGACAGAGAATGAGTCGGGATGAAATAGGGTAAAAAAGAAATGAATAAAACACGAAATAGCAGTTAGCGAAGAAAAATACGTTGCTTCGCGGAACGTTGAGTTATTCTCTCTGTGTCGGCTCTCTCAAAGCCATGTTGCCGTGGTGCGTCTTTTGTAAAGGCATCGGGAATTGCCCTGAGCCCTCTTTCTTTTTTTTTTACCTTCCATTCGGTACCCTTTTTCCACCGGTCTTTACAATTCTCGACTTTCAACCCTTGTCGCTGTCCCTGGCACCTCTGCCATTTCTCTGGTCGAACTTATCAGCCAGTGATACCAGAGTCAACTGTACTGTATATATAGATATAGATGAATTATGTATACGATTGTTTAATAATTAAACACAGCCATTGGTGGTCCTAAGAAAATTTACGTATCATCATTCCCTAACTGGCCCAGATTAATCTGGAGGATATTTCTCTCTCCAATCTGCTGAACGGTTTAGCGCATTATGACTAGAGCTGATCGATCAGGGTGCGTGTGCAATAGGCTGCGTGTTCGTTTGGTTCTCGTACGTCGGTCCGTCCGTCGGGACGCACCGTTCGCATTCTCGACGCATTGCGTGCAGGGGCAACAACCCCTTCGGCATCGTGCTACCTATTCAACCCTATTCAGCCCTATTCCCTCATCATATCGTTCCTCGTAGTAGCTACTGATAAGCACAGCGACGCCACAGAGTTCGTGCGAAACGCCTTGTCTAGAACTACAAGTGCCACCCGGTATGTTTTCTTATCACGGTTGGTATAGATAATTCCGTCGCTCTTTAATGGAGTTAATTTGCCTATTCTTAGGTAATCCAAAGTTAATCCTGGGTACGATGATGGCTATAGGTCGTGGTTTAATTTTACCCACCCTATACATAAATTAACCTGGCACTCGTGCCTCTGAAACTTATTAAGCGTCGAAGAATTATTTTTTTTTAGCTCGATTACCATTTACCCTCCTATAACGCCTATGGTGGTTAAGAGCGTTATCGCGCGAGTTTACGCAGTACGTGTTACGCTCCCCGTGGTCTCGTGGCTCTCCTACCTCGAAGGTTGTAGGGTGTAGCCAATGCTGGGGGCTAACGTATACCAACCCCTGTTGGAGGGTTGAAACACCAAGTCGATGATAATTGTTTCGACGGTGGAGATAAAGAAGTGTATTTTTCATGATTTGCATAAAAGTTTCGATGACTCCGTAGGGGAAAATTTTCTTGACTTATTATTATCTGGGGAATTAACAGAAACGCACCCTTCCTCTATTATTTTTCATATATGGAATATAAATTGCGAAAATATTTTTTTTACATATTACCAGCATCGAGATTTTTTGAAAATTTTTATCTTACATTTCTTCCCACTGAAAATTCATCTACCCCCCCCCCCCCCCCC
>NW_014333166.1:940786-941566 GCF_000341935.2 Cephus cinctus | reverse complement strand
CCCCCGCCATGCGCCTCTGCGAATACGTGTGGTAATAATTGGGGGTTGTGGGAAAACAGAGTATATGGAGAGAAGCTATGCCGGAGCTGTAGTAACGAAAGCGAATTAAAAAGCTCATAAATTCAAATTATCACCGGTTTTACTCAATTTTCGCAAAACCTGTTACATAGCTTTTTATTAACACTAGCACCGGGGATACCAATGCCCGACGCCCACCGACGCCCACCGTCGCCGTTACCCACTATCACGACGAACGCCGTTTGCCGATATAGAGAGAGTCAACCATCCCCTCGTACCTCAACCCTTTCGCTCTGCTTCCTATCCGCGTTTAATTGCACATTATAGGCGCGCGCTTCGGCATCCGCGCACCGCGTAGCATTTCGCGCAAACACTCGGATAAATATTCATAAACATTTTCAGCTTGCTGTTGGAAAAAAATTGCACCGCGTTATCATGCGTTTATCGTAGTCTCGTGAGAATCGACTTTTTCGAATTTTTCTTCGCTTCCGCTCATTTCTCCAGTAAAGCGAGCCAGGAAGGAAACGATCTATGCTAACGAGTTACGCGTGAATTTTATCTATTTTAAGAATTTTCTTTTATTTTTCTGTCTTCTTCCTACCTCCCCCATTTCTCTCCCTTCCTCCCTCTATCTTTATTACTTCCTATTCCATTCAGCCTCAATCGCTCTCTCACCTTTTCCGCGAAATAAGAAACGTGCTTCGCGGCGTACCATTTATTTTCCCCGATAAGGTCCATCCCCCCCCCCCCCCCCCCCAGGGG
>NW_014333166.1:911243-940705 GCF_000341935.2 Cephus cinctus | reverse complement strand
CCCCCCCCCCCGCTACCAGGGGCGGCAGTATGGGTTCATCCAACCCTCGAAGACACCCGTAACACCCGTCAGAGCCAGAATAACGAGACCCGATTAAAGAAGAGAAACTTATTGATTTATATTGCCAGTTGCATATCAGATTAGCACCTATACTATTTCTTATTTATAGCCGCGACTTTGCAATGCTAATACGTAATATCCAACGTACGTACCAGCTCAATTCTAACCTACTGAGACTTCACCTATCTACGTTACACCATGTATACCACACTGTCTTCATATATAGAACTTTTCATCCATGCGAAAATGTACCAGTACCTACATTTCTGAAAAGTACCTCAAACACTGCTTATATATAAATCCACTCACATATACGTATACCCTCATCCAAAATCTTCTATATGCACATCTATTAGATACATATTATCTCACCTCTATATATTCAGTCTTCTCTCATTCCCGTGTTATCCCTCTGTATTACATATCCCACATATCTACGTACGTGTATCTCTAACGGGTACTGTTCTCACATATTGCCATGTAGGCTCACGCAGGCATACAGCTAGACATGTAGACTCAGCCGAGCCCGTATTTTCGGCAGAGTATCTCCCGCATACTGTGTGTAACCCGGTTCCGCCATTATCGGGAACGGTTAGCGCCACGGAACACAGTACTTTCGTATTGCACGTCGGTAATTCGTAGCAACGATGATTGTAACGCAGTTATGTGCCACGTATGCCATTTGCGGTCGAATTGAATTATGTGCTAGGTATACGACTGAGAGAGTTACAACGAGACCGCCGATGCGTTGCGTTACGTTGCGTGCAGGAATATGTGCGTGCGTAACACCCTTTCCCTCCCGGTTATAATGCTAGGATCCCCAGAGGGGCTGAAACTAGTATTGCCACTACCGATACTAGTACGCGGACAATAAGTATAATTACAATCTGCCGCAACGTCCGCTAAGTGGAGCTCTCCTCTGTGTCGTCAGACACGCCAATGCCTTTTACGTATTTTTTTTTTCATCCCCCTATTTCTCACGCGGCACCGCGAAGGGGTGACTGAGAGAGAGTTAGAGTGGTGGAGGTGGAGGGGGAGGGGGGTTTAGAGTGTGAGAATTAATTTTTTTTATTTTTGAACATTTATAGGGACTCTAATGAATGACGCTTTTTATGAACTTTCTTAAGTCTTTGTTATGCTTGAAATGCTCTGTTTTATGGAAACGCGTGTGCCACTTTACCGTTGAAGTGTTCTTTCGTGTTTTTCTCTTTTGGTACCTTCTTTTCTTCTTTCTTCTTTCTCTTTTTATGGCGAGTGCCAGATAGCTAGGCCACAGACAAGAAATCATTTGCATGTGCATAATTGAAGTAATTGGCTTCTTGTGTACCGATTAGTTACATCGGGCTCAGCTGGCACGCGAGCTCAATATGCAGTAAAGCGAAGCAAACGTGCTTTGGCGAAGGAGCGATTAAATTTCGCGGCTTTCGGTGCTCTTGAGTTTTGCAGGAGTTTTGTAAATTTCGATTGTTGTTATTATTGACAGTTTTTACGAGTTCGGCAGATGTTGCGTTGTTGTTTAGTGAAATTCGGTAATCTTAGAATATATATATAGGTATATCTTTGTATGTACAGTTGTCAAATATTATATATATGTGTATATAGGAATAGACCAGATACGAATTTTGTGGGAAATTCCATCTGTGAAATAATTTTCTCCGTGTCACGACTCCACTCCGCTAACCCCTAGTCACGGCTTTCTTTAATTTTCCCTTAACCTCTCGTCATTCCCATCCAGCTTCCAGCTGATCTTCGGCGTAGCGAACGTCATTGTAGAAAATAAAGTTTCCTCCTGGCTCGAGGCTCTGATTAAAAGTTGGCCGATATTACGCGATGACGTCGCGACGCCCAGCCGGCTCTTTACTCAGCCAGTCGTTCACGAGAAAACTGCTGAACGAATATTTCAACATGTTCGCCATTTGGGAGCCAGTCGGGAGTTTCCAAATGGTCCGTACTAATTTCAAGAGGTCTTTAAAGCAGTCTTTAAAGTCATATCCGGTCTAGAATAACAATTCGAAATTCCACAAAAATGGCTAAATTCATCCCCTCAAGTACAAAATTTGCCAATTCCTCCTGAACAACCCCCTTTTCCATATCCTCATAACCTTACTTAATCAACCTTGTTATTTTCTGTTGCAGGTAAGCATGCATTGGTTTTTGCATCCAAAGAGAAGCCAACATATCAACCCCTATAACCGGAAGTCGTTAGAGCTGGTAGGTGTAGCTTTCCATGTAGATCACAGCGTTCCCAATCGGTTTATCATTTACGTGGTAAAGCAGCCCTTGGAGGATACTGGGAGGGGATCAGAAGGGTATGGGTCTCGATGGCGGTTAGATCGTTGCAACGTACCATGAGCAGCCCCCAGCCTCTGTGGGTGCAACGGCCATGACAAAGTAAAGTATATTAAGCTCATCGGCATGCAGAGTTCGCTCCGGCCAGCTTAATACACGAACAGTGCTCCCCAACCCCTATGGCTGAAGTATCTCCCACGGTATCTGGACGGCCGCGTGCCCCTTGCGACCCTCCCCCTGCTACCCCTGGAGCAACCTAACCCGTTTCGCTAGGTCGTACGGGTGTGTCCCAGCACCGTCCTTGCCAGCTCCCTACTCTTCCACCTCTTCGTAGCTGCCTCCGCCGTAGGTACGTACCTGCTGCAGGATACAATAATTCCCCTGGGGGGCTCGTATCTCTTTCCCGTAACACAACGCGGCGAAAAAGCGGCCATGTCCTCCTGTGAATATTAATGAGCCTTGCGGGGGTTCACTGCGGCTGGCTGGCTGACTCTCATCGCATTTATGTCCGGCACGTGGTTGCTACCCTTTTGGACAGGTGCAGAGATGATGACCCTAGGACTTTTGATCTTCATTTCCGAGGGTGGCGTCACGATAGGAGGTGGGTGGTCGATCTCAAGAAATCATCCGCTCCTCGTAGCCTCTTGGACGCTTTGGTGCTGTTTTAACGAGTTAACCATTATTGCATCCCGTGAAAAGCGTTTCTCTCCGAGGTTGTATATGGGGAAGGGTGTGTCATGAATCCGTGTGTGGGTGGGTGTACGCGTAGGGGCGAATGCCGCACTGCATCATGGGAACGCGCAGACAATGGCGTCGAGCGTACTCCATTAATACAAGGACCCCCTTTTACCAGCGGTTGGCATGAGTCCGGGATACGCTTGGCTACCCCTACGCCTATGTGATGTGTTACCCGTCAATCCGTGAGGGATGGCAAGAAGAAAGTTTACCACCCCCTGCCGGTACTCAGGGTTTGAACCTTCACCCTTTCACCCTCGACTTCCTCCCATTCCTCAACCCTTATTCCTTACTGCCTGCTTCCTTCGTTCCTATACGTACTGCTGCCGCTGCTTGTACCGCTACCTCCCATCCCCTGAAGCCCAACTGAACTTTTAAGAGAAATGCGAAAGTTGGATAGAGAATGGATAGGGAAGAGTTATCTATCGATGCTGGGAGATATCTCTTCGAGTATCGCGGTTACGGCGCCACGAGCCACGTATTCCTCGACTACTCGAATGCCCGGCCGAGCTTAAGCCGTCTCGACGACGGATCGCAACCCCCGACGTGCGCGGCTCCCTCGGGCTGGGCCACGACGGGAGGAAGGAAAAAAAGAAAAGCGTGAAGGAAGAAATAGAGAAAGGAATAAGCAGTCATGGATATGGGGAATCGTACCTACGGCATGTATTCCAGGAGTGCGATATCAAGCTAGAGGAATATTCTTATCGCGATTTCTCTATCCGGGATGGGAATTCACATCGGGTAAAGATTCACCAAGTGCACTCGCTTCCGCATCTTGACTCGTCCCGATGACCGATCGTCCTGGTTTCCTTCGGTACTTGGTTACCCTTCTTCTTCGTTTTCTAGAGGATTTGTGGTTTTTTACTTTTTTTTTTTATTCTACGTACGTTCTCAGCGTGGATTCCTCTCGCGCTCTTCCACTTCATAACGACCCGTACTGCTTTGGTGTTGGTACTCCCTGGATGGGAAGCCACTCTGTCGCTTCGTTGCATTTTTCTTTACCGGCTGTCCGAAATTAATTGCCACTTCATTTTTATCCTTCGTTTATTTACCCGAGCGGCGCCCCACCACTTCGCCATTCTCTCCGGACAATTATTTCATAAATCAAGCCTTCGTCTCGCGGGACGCCTGGACGAGACGATACTTTCCACTATGTGGACAGCATTGTCGTATATACTACCAGTGTGTACGTGCCTTGATTAATCGTGGTCGACCTTGGAAAAAAAAGATCAGAGAACACCATCTGCAAAAAAATTCTACCTAATGACCAGACTACTGCTACCCTCTTCTCTACTCTTTCAAGAAAGCTGTATTGTAACTTCTTTTAGTTTACTCAAAATTTTGAGTAGTTCAAAAAAAAATCAATTCTTCCTAAAAAGAGAGGTGGGTGTTGCACGAGGTAGAATTAAAAAATTTTGTTCTCTCACAGTGTACCTTTTCCTTTGTTATCATTCTGATGCCATAAGGAGGAAATGGTCAGAGCCCATTGCTACTATAAACCCAGGAATATCTTTTTTTGAGGTTACTTCGACGCGTCGCGACGCTTTGGGACGTGTCAGAGATGCGCGCAGAAAAATTTCGAGCGATTTTACGGTCGAAAAGTAAAATCTGAGATTACCGTGTCCAGCTCATCCCAAAACTGGTCGCATCCCCATGTAACCTACCCCGTCTACACCCACGACCCATTATCTACTAGCCGGTACTCCTGTTACGGGGTCGTAGGTCCCCTCTTCCACAAGGCATATACACGTTGGCCCGGTTGTATCGTTGCTATTTTCACGACACCATTAAAACTGCAACTTCGCTACGTCCAGCCTGGCTGGCAGCTCTGGGCATACCGGGTTCTCATAACGCGTTATGGTCCAGTCGCCGAGGGCTGATGTGTTTCCTGGGGTTACGATGTCTTTGTTCTGCGTGTTTGTGTTTCATGACGACATTGTGCGAACTCGGAGTAACCAGTGGTCCAGTGTCCTGCTTGCATAATCATGAAGGCCTCCCTCTGTACCTAGTATCACCTACGCCCGACCATTTTATTCCTACCCCATTCCACATCCGTCCCATTTGCTCCGTCCCATGCAACCCTTATTCTATCTCTGTTAACTCCACCGCCTCTGGGTACTCCCATCCCGTCTGCATCCACCATTCGCCAAGTTCTCTCATAGACATTAATTAAGAGCTGCTGCCAGAGCTTTAAATAAAATATCAGAAAATTTAGTCAAGCCTCCAGCGTCCTGGTCTTGCCGGCGGGACCCTGGCTTTCTAGGTAGCAGCAGAGACCACGTGTGGACTTGACTCGATGTAGAGTTCTACGGAGCATACAAGAGCCAGCGAGAGAATTGCTGCTCGAAAATGTCCACTTTTATTGCCGAGAGCTGCGAGCTTAGCTCATACCGTGTACGAAATTAAGAGTAGACGCGATTGTCTGCGTCGGAAGGTTTTTTGGTTTTCAAAGGATTCACCCTGGATACCCGTCTCTCTCTCTCTCTCTCTCTCTCTCTCTCTCTCTCTCTCTCTCGCGCGCTCTTTTGTTTCCACTGTCCGGGAAGTTCCAATGAGATGCAGGAGTGTCCTAGACAAAGGAGAAAATGGCATGGACAAAGGATAAAATTGCGGAGGCAGCTGCCTAGGCTACGGGTGTAGACGGCGGACGAGACGCTTGAGAAGTGCCTCGGCTAGCTACTCCTTCAGGGACTCGACTTTGTTGGATTTATGGATTATGAAGAGGAGAAACCGACTGAGGAGAGTCTGCTCGTGACAAGATGACAATGAACACGAGAAAGTAGTAAGCGCTAAAGCTGTTGTGGAGATGGATAATTTATACACCTCCGCGTGGCGGAGGGTCTAAGGGGTCTTCGTCACTATTTACCATTCCTTATTCTATTCCCTCGTTTCGTTCTAGCACGTAATAGATAACTCTCTTTGAAAGCCATCCTGTGTTTACCGACGGCCGTTGCTTTCGCACCCTGCAAGGATTTCATAACGAACTCGGAGATGAGTCGTAATCAGGGATGCACCTTTATCTTGTTGGTAGGATATTCTTAATTTCCTTTCTCGCTGTCCGACACCCTTAATATTCCGAAATTTCTCAAAGGAACGAAATCAGACTGATTCTAATAATTTTCTTGCGCTTATTACGTAGCACGGATATGAAAAGGTCACGACCTTTTGCATCGAGTAGAATTCACGGAACGAGAGACGTGTAGAGGATAGTTAGCGAAACCTTTTTGGCGAAAGCGTCTGAAGAAATTCTCTTCCCGTTGGCAGTAAGGGAATGAGGAATGTGAGCGGTATAAGGGAGAAATAGCTTGAAGGGGGGTCGCAGGGGGGGTAGGTAGATGGGTCTGGGGTAGAATGGGCTGGCTAAGGGAGAACTAGGGAGTAAAATTAGGTTTGCAAAGAAGTAAACATCAGCGGGGCTGTACGTTTGCATAAACGGAAGGCGTTGCTCGCATGGGGTACGGGTGACAAATGCCGGCGCTCCACTCGTCCTCACAGGCGTCTTTCGCCGTCGCGGCACAACTTTCGCGAAAGTCTCTATGCCGTAGTCGGAGTTTGTTTTTGTGCCATTAGGGCCACTTTGTTCGGCTCTTGCAGGATTCCGCGAGCTACGGTAAATACCGGCTGACGGTTGCGTAGCAGCGCGTCTCTTTTCGAACGGATAGAATAAGGCGCGCTTGAAATTCACGCGTTAAAGTCGCCCAGTCGATTCTGCACTCGGCATTCCCTTTCTTCTCTCAGCCAGTCCCACCCCCCTTCAACCCTTCCTCCTCCCCCCTTCAGTTCCCGTCATTCTCAAACACTCAGCACGCAAAATGTTTGCGTCAAAAGTTTTAATAAGGGGTGCCCAACGTCGAAGCTGCTTGATTCTCACAGACCCGCCCCCCCCCTCCACCCCCTGTCCACAAGTCTCTCTCTTTACGCCAGTCCTCTCTAATCTTCCACGGCTATGATCTCACGGATCTCCTTCGAGTCCACAAGAGGGAGAGAGAGAGAGAGAGAGAGAGAGAGAGAGAGAGAGAGAGAGAGAGAAAGAGAGAGAGAGGCAGCCGAGAGAGATTGCTAGACTATTACAGTGGAGCTACCAGAGGGTTGGTTGGAGCGAGGGTAGCGAACAAGACAGTGTAAGGGGGCAGAGCAATGCTGATGATGGTGGCGGCGGCGGCAGTGCCTCTGCTGCTATTGCTGTTGTTGCTGCTATAGCAGAGACATGGAAACGTGGTTGGCACGATGCTCAGTTGTTCGAGAGTTGTTTCGCCGAACAGGCGTACGCTTCGCTAACCAAGACGGGCATACGGGGTGTACGGTAAATGCGCGCGGTAAGCTGTCATTAAAATGTTCCGCAAGATCGACTGCGCCCGAGGTCTGCGGCCGATGGTAATGCTCTGCTCTAGTCGTAAGGGCTAGAGGACGGTTGGAGCTTGATGGACGTTGCATTGTGCTCGTAATGATGCATTCTACTTTTGTAATTCGTGTGCGACGGAGCGGTTATTACGCGCATTATTAAAAGTACGTTTCAAGAAAAACTATGTACCTACTGTTTCGCGGACGGCACCGATAGCACTTTGGGAAGCTTCGCTTCGTTGCGGTATATTTGTTATTTCTTTTTAAAGGGTCTCCGTAACCCTTGGTATTCTGATGACTGCTCTGCTTATTCTTTATGCTTAAGAATTGGTGTCTTATCTGACGTGGGAATTTGTACGGTATCGAAGGTCAGGTCTGTCACGGTTATGTAAAGTAAAATCATTTTTTGGGTTATCGTCGGATCGTGATATGGGCACAGTACACGCGTCGTCAAGTTTGGCGCGACGACGTAAATGGAAAAGGGCGTTGCGGGGCCGTAAACCGCGTTTACCGGAATAGCTTACCGGAATGGCCGGCGGATGAACGTTGGTGGTGAGGCTGGGTGGGCACACGTACGTAGCGGAGAAAGGACGGCTTGGGGTGAGCGTGGGCAAAGGGCGGACGGAAGGGCCGTAGAAAAGCGTCGGACGGATGAAAGAAAAGAGAAGTGATAGAGGTAAAAGCGAGCGAGGTCGTCAAGTGGCCAGCACGGTCGGCGCAACGGCCGTCCATTTTATTAGAGCATCTTTCAGCCTGGAATCTTATATCGTTTGTCCACCAGCGGCTATTCACCCGTCGACCCTCGCCTCTCGACGCTTCTCCGACCCATCGGCCAAACCTCGCCATCGCCTTCCTTCCTCCGACCCAGCTACTATACCCTTAGGTCACTTCGAGACCCAACCTCAACTCGGTAGATCCTGGAAAAGCCTGGCCAAGCTTTTCCTTCTACCCTGCACCTATATTCCTGGCCCGAAGGGAATCGCCATGTCCGAGTGCTGCATTCGCCTAATGCTCCGTATTTCCGTCGAATGGTCTTTCCACCCTGAAAATCACCCCACGATTGTCTACGTGGTCGAGGTCCATTCTTCTACCCAGCAAACAACAATCTTTGAATTCGAGTGTCTGGTCGCAGTGAACGAAGAAAGTTGGCACCCTCTTGCTGAAGGGTACGACAGGATGGTTTTAGAAATTGCGAAATTGAAGCGACGGGATCAAAATTTGAAATCCTCACTTTCGCGCGAGGGATGCTGAGGTAATTCACGTTTCTGGGGTCGTCAGGGGCGAATGGTATTTTTGTGATAGTCAGTTGAAAAGACAGTCGCGGAAACTCGAAGCATTTATTTCAAGGGATGATTAATGTCTCCAACCCACAGAATAAAGGAGGGGGGCTGGGGCAACGTGCACTATCCTGGGATGGGATGGTTGACGCAGTGCGGGGGTGTACTCAGAGACTGCGCTGTTTTACTGTAATTAGGGACATATTCTTCAGCTTTTTCTAAGGGGTGGCTGACTGCGAGCGGACCTCTGTAGGTCTGAGTAACCCCCTAGTACCAGCATGCTGACTGGGTCCACATGCGTTGTAACGCGATGCTAAAAAGCGCATGTCTCACCAAGCTGCGCTTTATCCTCAGCTTTTGGAAATACCACTTCCGCACTGTATTCCGTCTAGGGGTTTCCCGGGAGTACAGTCCTTCCAGTACCTAACTTCACCGCGATACTTACCCTACTCGTAACGTAAAGAGCCACCGCCCTCTTTAACCGTGTCGACACTGACACAAAATTATCAAGTAAACAGAAAAATCTACCCCTACCGGGGCAGCTTCCAGTCTCGTTTACAGACACAGGAGTATGCGCATTCGTTGTAAACTACCCTTGTAATCAACAGTCAAGAATACAAGTCGGTTTTCAGAGAACCCACCGACTCGCGTTCCTTCGTTTTGACATATATATGTTTTTTATCCAAGAGCTAAAGGCGCGCACTCATGCGCACTACGCGACACAAACTCCTGCCCCTCTAAATAGTGGTTTAATCAAAGCGGAATATCCTTAGAAAGTCCATAGAGTAGCAGATGCGCTCTTGGGCATTGCTAAAATATTCCAAATGCGTATGATGCACCCTTCTTGGTATACCCCCCTCAGGGACTAGGGTTGCACGAAATAGGTTACTTTGATAGAAACCAGAGGGAAACACTATGCATGCCCGTCTATATATGCGCATAGAAGATTTCAGCACAGACCACAACATTACCATAAAGCCCTGTGCCGCGGTTATGCATAAGCATAATTTTTCCAGCAGGGCGTAGCACAGCTTACGAGCTACGTAGGGGAGGTTGCCCCTCTCTTTAATTGGTCATGCGGCTAAACATTGCATAAATTCGCAATAAACCTCAGCAGCTTTGGACAATTCTGCCAACCTCCAAATTACCCCAGGATTTTCTCCTTACACGGCAGATGTCGTCGTCATGTCCTTCCCTGTCGTCATCGTCGTCGCTTCGAATTTCCTCGGAATCGTAAGCGAGCATCTGCCTGTAGTAAAGCCAAATATCATTTGCGATATCTCCTTACAAAATTTTACGTTCCAGTATTACGTCATAGTCCTGACGTGCCCTGATCTCCAATCATCACAGTGCTTCTCGCTAGAGCGACAAATTCTCTCGAATGCTGTAAAACTGGATGGGATATTTTCTGATAACGAAAAGGAACCCCTAGTAGGTATTTCTTATGTGGACGATAAAAAATGTCTCCCCATAAACATTTGTTTCCCGTCGCCTGACCTATATAGACATGATATACTAAGTACGTACGCGAAGAAAGCGACGAATTTTAGGAGCGTCGACTTAATTGCTGCCGTTTGGCAATAAAGGCGAGTTCACACGTGAAGAATTCGTGGGAGTAAAGCGAGTGGAATGTTTGGAAGGTCGAGCCGTTAATATCCATTTTTTCGACGGAAGGGGTTATTCATTAAACCCTGGAAGGGTGGAAAGGCAGAGACGCTACGGGTTGGCAAGAGAGTATGGTGGAAAGGGGCGGAGGGGGTTGCTTTCTTCAGGGATGTTTAACTTTTTTCTCAAGTTCATTAGGTGCTCCATTTTTCTTTACCCCTTTCCTCGTCCGCATCCTTCTTTCGTTCTTATACTCTTTTCTGCAAGGGTGTAGCTTGCTGGCTAAGGGTGAGTTTCCACGACGTCTTCTTATACGTATAGGTACCCGGCTATACCTCTCTCTCTCTCTCTCTCTCTTTCTCTCTTTCTCTCTCTCTCTCTCTCTCTCTCTCTCTCTCTCTCTCTCTCTCTCTCTCTCTTTCGTTCCCTTTTTCTCTCTTTATCTCTCTCTTCATCTTACCTCAACTCTTTTATACCTTCGCACAAGGAGCGGAGCGTTCTTACTTTCTTTCAAGGTTCTTTCCCACTTTCTTAGATGTCCTATCGTGCCTGATAGATCTCCTCTAATGGTAACTCCCTCGTAACTCGTAAAGCGACCTTTATGACGGAAGGGACATTATACCCTGGCGCCATTTTGCGAATTAACTTAATTTGCCCGACGTCGGACGTAACACGGCATCCTTAACTGATTGTGGAAGACCTTTTCCTGTGGGACCGATCGTCAACCACCCCCCAAAGGACACAGTGAGATCCTTTACCCTTTAGACAATACCTTTAACTCCTTCGATTTTACCCTCCAACGTTCCCGGCGGCCATTTTCGTTTTTTTTTTATATCCTTTGTCTCATTTCGTTTAAGGGCTCGACCCGAATTTGCAGCATCCCCACGACGTACCACTGGAATCCCGAAGCTAATGCAATAATCCAGGTCCCGAGTGTCTCTCTCTCTCTCTCTCTCTCTCTCTGAGATCAATGATCTTGCTCTCACCTTCTCTCTCGCACCCTCTGTATGTAATCTGCTTCTCCAATACTCCCTCATTCATTGACACAGTTCACAAAGTTCCAGGGGGGCGTCGCTACCGTAGGGATTAAGGGGTATTGTCGGCAGAACGGATCCCAGACAAAAGAAAATCGCCCTTACCGCCCATAGGCTCCCGTGGCCTGTGGACGGCCATGCACCCAGCACCAGGCACCAGGGTGCTCCACGTCTAAAATCCATTCTGTGCAATTAAGTCAAGAGTTGGGATATTAATATTCGCGGATGTACGTACAAAGCGGAATAATAATTCAACGCCAGCCGAGGCGCCGCGCCAGGGTGGCCGTAGCGACCGTGGTACCCCCTCCCGCCCCACCACAGTTTCGGTTGGCAAACGTGAATTCAATTAGTTCCTATTTATTACGGTTCCTGACACGTTGATTTATATCACCAGGAGGCTCTTTCCTAATCTCCTTGTGAAACCTCGCTTTTCACGTATCCCTACCTCTGCGATCCCCTTTGCATCCCTGCTCCCTTATCATTCACTGCCAATTTCTTTTTCCCTCCTAACCCCCTTCAATATCACCGGAGCTTCCCGAATATGACTTATACCAAAATCCTTCATTTTCCAACCGTCCCGTTTGCCACTGCCGGGATCGATTTGCAGACGACCGAAAGTCAATGCTCCACAGGGACTCCAATTTTACTCCGTGGATTCTCAACATTCTACCAGCTATGTATGTACATTCTTCATATCTGGATATCCATACCTATAGACCTTCATGTAAAATCGACAAGCCGTTATTACGGGATGAGCTTTGACGTGACAGGAGCCAGCATCGTCCGGGGGCTTTTAATTATTCTGCACCGAGGTTTAATATCGCAGGGGGTCGAAGCCCTGTCATATCAGGAACGTTCACACGTGTTCATAAGGTCCTCCTTTTCGACTTGCATGGTTTGGGGCTGAACTAGGTTATTAAATTTTCACGATGGAGGCCAGCCTTAAATATCGATCCCCAAGAACGCCACTTCGGAACGCTTCCTCTACTTTAGAAGACCCACTCATTCAATAGACCATCATCGAACCCCAACACCCATTTCTTATATCCATTATCTGAAGTCCCTGTGCGTGTGTCCACTAGTGTCCATACTCCATAACCCCCTTGTCCCTCTCCCTGTACTATCTACGTATATATATCCAAATTTTTGTAAACTTTATCAGTATCTACAAAATTAATTTCTGACAAGAAAGCCTATTCTCTTCTCTTTCACAGGAATAGTTTGCTTCTACGACACATTTTTGTCAAGATGGAAGTTTCTCGATATTATTCAATAATAAAAATTTAAAGTGTTAATAAAAATTTTTATTTCATTATTAAATTAAACTTAGTCCAACCACGTTGCGGTCGGTTCTTTTCAGTATCAGAATAAAAGTTCATGTTTGTCAGAGTTCGAATTTTTAGCTGCATCCGGTGGAAGCCACAGAACAGTGGGAGCCCTGAATCATAAAGAGGCGAGAAGAGGCAACAAGATGAAAGGCGCAAAGTAAAATCCTCCTCTCGTCCTTCCCATAAAGAATAGTGGATAGGGGTTGCATAGTGCGAGAAACAGACTAGGCCAGTAGGTGCCAAGAGGAGTTAAGCAGATTACGCTAATAAATCCCAGAGGCACACGTCCATCGGGCCGAATCTCCCTGAACTACGGATCTTGGCAGCCATTGCACTGCCAGGAGAGCTACTACTTGGGTCATACGTGCTTCAGTCCACGTCACGTTTGTTAAAGAAATTCCTACCCTCTTATACCTATTTTACAGCGTCGGGCTACTGTGGGAGAATCGCGTTTTCCAAGAGTTTCATATACGTTCGCTGCATTCGTATATTTTTCTCTCGCCCTCTTTCTTTTATTTTATTTATTTTTTTTTTTGTAATATGAGTCAGAAACATCCCTTGCCAAAATTATGAATATATCGCACTCCCATTGAGAGCTTAGTACCTCATGACTGCAGTTCTGGACTATCTCACACAATAGGACGTTATCTTTGCCGTAAACATTAGCTTCGCTCTCGAAGCTCGACGTTGCGTGATTCCAGTTAACAATGGGCAACGCGCTGTCATCCTCTGCCACGTATACCTCCCACGGTCATCCAGCATACCACGCCATCGGCTAACTGTCAATCGATCGCCTGGATTAAGATAATTTCGTTATCGGACAGCAGGCCAGCCTCGGTCTCCATCAGACAACTAGGGCGGGTTTCCGATAGGCGATGCCCTGACGTAACGTTTTATTCGTGAGGTAAAAGCTCCCTGTCGAATCGCCAAGTGAATCGTTACTTTCTGCGAAATTTACCAAAGTGCCCAGAATTCGAGTAGCTAGGATATAATGTGGCTCTCGAAGGACGCCAGAACGAGACGAGCTATCGAGGTAGGTCACTGGGAAATTTTTATCACCGACATTTTCTTTTATTCTTCATTTCGTGAAAACTCTCTCAATTCATGATTCTGGGTTAAATATTTTCTTTTTCATTCGTATACACGAGGTACTGTTGCAATATAGTACTGTGAGATATAATTAATGGTTGGCTGAGTGAATTCGGTAATTCTTGTTTTGGGTCAAAATTTTCTTGAATTTGGAAAAAGGGTTTGCGGATATTATCGTTAATCAGATGCTCTAACGATATTTGAGTGAGAAATTAATTTTTCTCTTCAAGAAATTTACTACTTACTTTAAAGATGAAATTTTCTAACAGTGTACATTTTTACAACAGTGTACATTATTTTTCAAGGGATACTTTCTGAGCAAAGTAAACTCTTAGAGTGACCTAATATAATTAGTGGACCATTCACGAGAGGAAAGACGATATCGACCCCTAGAATGGACTCTAGCCACAGTTCAATTAAAGTTACCTAGCAACCCTTGTACCAAAATATTTTTCAGCCCCCTTCAAAAGTGTCTATATACGTTGTGGTCGTAGGGTCGATGAAAGAATAAAAGAAAATATTTCAAGAGCACCACCTGACATTTATATCTCACTTGGAAAAATACAAAATAATAAAATAAGGGTTTTAGGTCATAATACAGGCGTTTATAGATATGAAAGCAGGGGCGGTTTCATCAGGAATTTCAAAGAACCTTTGAGATTCCCGGTTGAATTTATTTATATCCAAGGGGCGGCAAGGGGGTGTCGCTCGTAACGCGCATATGCTCAGTTTTAATAAAGAGGAAAATATGGTAACTATATTAGAGTTTCGCGCGGTATAAAATATTTCGGGATATTAAAAAATTCTCGTCGCCACGTACGGTGTCGGTTCGTAATAAGGGTAAATCCTCTGGGAAGGTAAATAAGGGACGGGTTCGAGGGAGTTGTGCTGGGACTTGGCGCCCTCTCGCACACGCACATAGACCCAGGGGTGTCTAAACTTCAGACATTATCATAATTCGTAAAGTTGAGTCGTCAAGCTCTGCACCCCTAATATATTTTGCTACGGGCTAAACACTGACACCGACAAGATCATGAATTCTCAGACGACACCCTAAGAACTCCCTAAGTAATGGCTAATCGCATAAGACTCTAATTCAGGAGATTTAACGCGCATGCGCAAGGGTTGCTACGCCTAAAAGTATCTACACGGATATACCATAAATAGCCCAAGCGCACTCTGTAACAAGGGTGACGAGCACTACTTCGTAACTAGACCCGATGAAAATCATCCCTCCCTACGTCACCGCTCGTTAGTCGCGGGACCTACCTCGAGATCGAGGGTGAAATTTATGAGCCGCGGAAATAAAAAAGACCGACGCGAAAAGCAGATAGGATCGTGGGAGAGGAAACAGCATCTCCCTAGGTCCATTTTTCCAAGCGCGCATTTCCCCTAGTTTCAGCTGAAAACGGATCCGGCTCCCGGACGGTCCCAGAGTGTTGGTACCGTCGCTTCCTCTCTCTCTTCCTTTATATATTTTGACTCTCTCTCTCTCTCTCTCTCTCTCTCTCTCTCTCTCTCTCTCTCTCTCTCTCTCTCTCTCTCTCTCTCTCTGTCTCTCTCTCTCTTTCTTTCTCACACACACGCTCGTCCTGCTTCACCCTCCTTCTCGGCACATCCCCTCCCCTATTCGCCGCGCAACCCCTCCGCCCAGCTCCTTTATTTTCATTTTCCTCGCTGGCCCTCCTCGTTGTTGTTTCTCTCTATATTTATCTAATAGCAACCCCCGTTTTCTCGGTCCTTCGCCAACAGCCACTATCTCCCTCTCCCACTTACTCACCCTCTCCCCGACTCTTTCTCTCACTCTGCATACCCGGTTGCGCGCACTTTGCGCCTCCATTATACGGCCAGTTTCCTCTCCCACCCTAGCATGTCCTCGAAATAATTAAGAGTTCATTAAGCCGAGATTGATTGCTGTGTTTAGAGGCAGCCACCGCGCTCCTGCACGTTCACCCTGTTCGCCTTTACGCGGCACAATTACGTTGCGGGAATCCATGAATAGAGGGCTGTTGTTTATCGAGAGCCGCGCCATTTTTCCTCTCTATTTACTGCGAGCAAGAGCTTAGAATTATCTCGTACTATTATAGAGGTACTAGGGTAGAGATATTATAAGGACAATGAGTACGCGATTTATACCCCCCCGAGTATAACGTACCTGAGGACTTTCGATCATAATAGATTTATCCAAAGTTCCTGTCCGACAAATGCATCCTTTATTTCACTCTAATCCGGGATATACCGTTCATGGGAAGCTTATTTGATTTCACAGGAGACCATTAAGAGTCACGAATATGGTATTCCCCGAGGATCATATTTTAAGGTATCATCCCTTAAGGTATCATCCCTAAAGTACGCCGAAGAAAATCTCTTTTACGATACGAATGACCACCATATTCTCGATTATGGTTCTCGTGCGAACGACGTCGTTCCCTGTTATGAAAATAACGGTCTGACGTTACCTGCGCGAAGAAACGACCTACCCTTGTCTGACTATATATCGGCATACTCCACTGGCGATATATACGTAGACGTAGCTGTGCAAGCAGAAGCAGACAGGCAACCGAGAAAGCAAGTCGGGGATAGGGGAGAGTACAGGCAAAAGTTTTCCACCTAAAGCTGAGAGAAGATGGCCTGCTACCCCTTGAAAACCCCCCTCCCCCATACCCCCTCGCAAATTAACATAATAATAGGATATTATTTGTATCCCGAGATCTGAAGCATAAATGCAGGAGAACGTACGCGAGACGGATATTGCGAGAGGCTCTGCAACTTTGAAAGGACAACGCCACATTTGAATAATATGGCTCTATCCCTCTTCGGCGAGAGTCGACATCGCATGATCCATTTTACTCTTAGAGTATTCCAGAATCCAGCATCCTTGGTAGCATCCTAGATTTTTCTATCGTTCGGTGGTTTCGCAAATTTTTCATCCCTTACTTCACGTTGACGATCATCCCTCCATCCTTCTGACTTACGCATTTCACCCTCTAATCTGACAGATTACAATGAAATAAGAAACATCCCTTAATTCTGAGACTCTTTCCATCTTCCCTATCCCATCTACGTGGGTGATATTATTTCAATATTGTGCGGGATATAGACAGAGGGTGTAAGATTCGAGTTAATTAGGACAAAGACGTCGGGATGGGAGGAGAGGGTGGAAAAAATGTTTTTACTTTCTCGAGAAAAAGTTTAGCTCATTTTCTTCGACGATCTCTCGCCCTCGGATCTACCCTTACACTGCGATAGTCTTTTCATCGATATAAATTACGGGATGGCGCAAGGCGCGGGTCTCTGGATACAGTCGAGCGTACTGAACGATGTTTTTATAAGGGTCGTAATTTGCGAAAGAGATTTACTTCGCCTAACCCAGTACCCCTTGGCTATAGTACCATCGCAACTATACAGCCCTGGCAGGATCACCTTCAAACATTTTTTTTTTTTTACTGCTGACATCGATATCAACTCTTTTGCCACATAACTATGCTGAGTAGGTACCTACTAGAGTGAAGAATTCTTGGCAAGCGAGTGGTACCACTGCCGTATAACAGTTTGTGGTGGAAAAGAGGATTTTACATAGTTCTGGTATAGCTGCACTAAATTATTTTCAAACTGGCAGTAATTCGACACATGTATCACAGTCACACTGCATCTGAAGGTTTACAAGAGAGAGAGAAATTTTTCTAAAAGTACAAAGATTCACGGTACTTGAACATAACAACGGAGCCACCTTAAAGAGGTAAATTCCTTAGTAGGATCTTTAGGCATGCTCATCCCTGACGAAACTTCTCTTCGCGTAAACGGTTCCCCCCTCGTTCCTTGAAAGTCTCGCGATTTAGTAACCGCTAAAAATGACGTCGCCAAGGTTCGCGTCCACCCTCCGATTGCTCAAGAATCTACGAAGGGTAGTGAACGCGACTATCGACCCCTGATCCAAAGTCCATCGAAGTCAAAGGGGTGGGTTCTCTGCTCGTGAAAAGAATCGAAAATCCTTCCAAGAGGAATCGAACCGATACTACCTATTGTAGAAGACTGACTCCCATTAAGGTTATTACTCGTCGTCTGCAGTAACAAGAACCGGTAGATTACCCCAAATCACCGCGGCCGATCCGCCTAGCAATCAGCCAGTTCGTTTTTACTGTTCTTCTTCGATACCCCAGACTCTCTTTTCTCTCATTTCTTTGTCCTTCTCCCAGTATCCTTTTACTTGGCGTATACTGTCCTTCCATATCACTTTATCTTATTCTCTTACTTGGTCGCTGATTCCGCCTATGGTGTCTCGTAGAGTTACGAAGAAAAAAATTCAGCATTATCGAGCGTCGCCTCTAACCAACTTCAAATTGATGATTGCTATTGCTAGGTACGAGGAGAAACGAATAGAAACGCCGCAATTGTCGCTCGTCTTCAAATTTTCTCACGAGCCGATTATCTCTTGATATACCATCGAATTTCGTGAAATCCCTCCTATCCGGTCGCCAATCCAAATGCTACGGTTGCCGATCCAGTCTAATTCGTTTTGCAAATGTAGACATTCCGAAAGTATCCTGGATATAGAAATCCCGTTCCTTATTTTCTTCTACCAGCTGCAAATTGGATAACTGAGCCAAACAGTTCTCCTGTATACGTTTTAGCGTGACTGCTGCTTTTTATCCCTGACCCATTTAGACAGTCAGGAAATATGAAGATAGTCAGCAGTATTTTTAACATGCTCCATGCATGGTGAAAGTTCTTATTCGCTAATAGAATAGCATCAACTTCACGTCTGTGCAGGAAAGCTAAAGACATTTATCGTTTGTGACCGATGAGTCATACCTAGAATCGCCATGTAGAATCGCCATTCTAAGAGAACTTGACCTGTACCATTTCATGTATGTTACGTATCACTTATAACTATAGCCAAGTACGGAAAGTTATGTAATTGGGAGCGGTAGAAACTAAACCGTTTATAATGAAATTATCGATCCCGTGAAAAATCGGTCAAGCGTATCGGTTACTCGGCTGACTTCACAGTAATCATTGCATCCGCTATTGTTATCAGAATTTTTTGATTTTCGTTTTTCATCAACCGTCATCGTACCCTGTTGACGTCTGAACGAATATCTAGAAGTAACTCGTCATTTTTAACAATTTTTTTTTTTCGGTTTTAGATACTTAGGGAATTTCGTGTTTCGAGGATATTTCGTATTCCAATGTGTTTTCTCGGTTTTACGATCGGCAGACGATGCAGAAAAAGAACAGTAAGATATCCCAAGGATTCGCAGTTGGAAGTCGGGAAAAGGTCTGAAGAAGGTGAAGAGCGACGTGGATGGTCGGAGGATAGTAGGTAGACGGTAGAAGGTACTGAGGTTACAGTGATAAATCACTCCCGATCCTAGGAAGATCTTTTCAGGTTCTTGTTAAGGGAATCGTCCTTCTTCTTCTTCTACGGCTCAGGGATTTCAGGTTTGAATTTGACGATGAGATGCAGTTCTTCCTACGTAACAAAACATTACAAGATTCAGATGACATCGCGGTAATCCTACTTGACTAACGTGATATCTAACCGACCTGATGCAGCATCGTTTAGAATCAGTAGAGAGGAGAAGAGAGAGTGTGTGTGGGAGAGAGAGAGAGAGATCCGGAAAAACCAGTTTCCATTAACTGCACTTAGCAACCCGTCATATTGACATAGAGAATATCTAATTATAAAACTCCCTAGAATTTGCATAATCAAATGATTCAACGATCGAGGTTCAAAGAACAAAGAAAAGTTTCTCTTCGTTTGCTTTCCGTCCATTTAACGCACGGCCATTTCGATACATGTCCTTTGGCATGTGAGTATATTCATACACACATATGTTTTACATATGTGAATACTTGTGACTATGAGGACTTGGACGAGTAACGATTTTCAATAGAGCCAGTGAATACCCTTATGTGTGCCACTCTGGACAGAAAACTCGGTGAGTGGACAACGCCGTATTGTTGGTTGGCGCGTTTTCTACTTTTACCAAAGCCTGCAAAACTTTTCCTATGGAAACTAGGTGGAGGTTATTATTTGACAGTGGAGTCCGCGCGGTTGGCACTGCCGTGAGAGCAGCTGCGTTGCAACGGGCTACCCTTTGCAAACTTAACTCGGTGAATTGCGTTATTCAAATTCTCCCTGGTGGTTTTCTGCGAAATTTCGTATACTTTTCTTTTGAAATCGTTACCAGTAGAGGTGACAATGTGTATATATATGCATCTGCATATATATACACATGTGGTATATCTATACCACGTGCACGATAATGTACAACGAGATCGATAAGTTTACTGGCGTCCAGATAAGGAAATACTACAGAGTTGTTACCAGATAGAAAATTTTTATTGTGACGAATTAATTGGGCGTCGGTTGTGCAAACAAGAGGGGAAATTAATGAAGGTAGGGCAAAGGGGTACGGGAGGTGGTAGGAAGGAAATATGAAAAAAAAAATGGTATTGCAAACAGCCGTTGCTGCACACGTATAGTTTCCTACTAACGATACGGAGAAAGCTGCAGGCGATGCTTACACGCGAGTCCTCTGAACGTTTCATTTTCTCGGGATTAAGTAACCGCCATAGTCATTACGCACATATGCGGTCGCCATTAACGGTTTAATTAGCGTAAGTTTTCATTTGTAGGATTATGCGGTGTCCCCAGCGAAAGAGTCGCCTCTTCCCTTGCGTATGGATTTCTCTGTTACTTTACGTATATATAGCAGTAGCGGTAGCGGGATGCAGGTGGTCCTGGGTCCTTGTTATTGGCTTCCTACGGATCAGAGGAAGCTCGTAACGATTAACACAGGACGAATAACACACACAGGGTGTCCTTTAAATGAGACATGGGAAACGTGGGCTGGCCATGATCATTTTTCAGGATAAAAAAGAAAAGGTCACTTGGATCCTCAGGGAGGGAAAGAAAATGGCCACAAAGGGTCGTTGGCGAGTCTGGGTATTTTTATTATTTTTTTTTAAGGTTGCTCGGACCTCTCAAGAGTTTACGAGGTGGTCCAAAGATCGGGATACCTGCACATGGGTCATCTGGAAAATTCTGTTAGGGAAAAACTTTTCGAAAGAAAGGACTGTTTGGTCCTTTCGCAATTTTCAAGGGTTTTCCCACGTGCCTTGGGCAATACGTGATTTTGTGGTCAGGTTAGGTAAGACTACCCAGTATAACGGAAGGAATGAAACAGAGTTGAGAGTTCAGTCGACAAAAAGATTTTCCGCGAACGACGTCACGTTCGGTACGTCTGACAGTAGACGTGCCCGCGACACCAGTGTCACTGAGGGGCGAAGGACAGGGGTCGAAGGGAATGGGCTCACCCCTCTCAAACTATTTATTCCGGCACAAATCGCATTACCAACTCCAACTGCAAAATTGACTTGGCCAACTTTTACGGCGCCTCTCCCCAACCCTCCTGGAAAACTGGCCCCCCTATCCATCCCCTCCTCGCCGTCCCCTCTACCGTATCTACTGACAGTCAACCTTCCCTCACTTCAATTCTTTCTCTCTTTTAGCCACGTCGTCCCTTCTCCCTCCTTTTCCTCGCTCCACGTCCTATCTTCCTCCTACTTTCAACTTTGACTTGTACGAGGGTTTACCAAACTCAGTTTAAGAAGAACTGTTTCGGCCGAAGACACATCTTGCGGGATGCGGGACTCCTCGTCGATATAAAATCGTCCGAGCTTCCGGGGAAAATGGCAGTTCGAAAGTTAAAATCGCTGGGAATAATGAATGTCTGCGACCCGATGGTTTTTTTATCTAACTAACTTTTTTTTAGTTCTTTTCATTTCTGACCTCGAGTTACTATGCTGAGGTCAGGACGAAAGTTGGCGTGAATTTCAGTAAAAAATACCAATTGGTACGTAAAGCACAAAGGTTATCAGAACTTCAGGCAAGATTAGAGACTCTTGATAAATGATTTTCTTGCCTGTGCAATTTTCAATCGCATGGGCGTTCATCGTGGTGAAACTTTCTAATTCTGATTACTGTTATTTATCTCGAGTCAATATTTCCTCTGGGTTACTTGACAGGTTAGCGTTTAGATATGCGGCTGTAATTGGTTCACGTATGTCCGTATATCTTGTCAGTACGTTTCCTTTTTACATTTTCCCTTTAATAATTATTATTCCAATCTTCAAGAATGCCGCAATACCAGAATTCGCACGGCGCGCGAATAATGGTTACAAAATAACTCGTTGCCGCAACAGCTCAGTTTTTCATCGAACGTTCACATAAATGGCAGCCCTAAACATACCTAAGGAAGTATGGACACGCGAAACCACTGTAACCATTTGCATGGTAATGTATCCTCCATAGAATGATATACAATGATATATACCTTCTTTTCATACCCAAGAACCATTATAACATTCATGATTTATAACGCATCGAATATCCTTTAAAAAATGCCCATAAAGCCTTCAAATCGTAATGATCGAAAGTTACTTAAATTTTCGACCCAAAATAACTGATCGGACTGAACGCCAATCACAATCAAACATTCCCAAATTCTCGAGTAAAAAAATTTAGCTACCAATCCCGTGCGATAATTCAAATAACAAAATTTACCAGTGCTTAATATCAAAATTGAAATTAGCCACCCATTTGTCTTCTCGTTTGGTTGCAATCGTGATTCCCAGCAGTTGATTTATCACCAGTACAGTTCTAATAGGCAACAGCAGCCAGCCAGTCTGCTATACATATACAGTAAGGCGCATAATGCAATTCAAAGCGGTCTGCAAGGGGACCGCAAAAAAATGGGATTCCATTCGCAGGAAAAAAGCAAAACCGCTTATGGTCGCGTCGCGTGTATGCCGCAATGAGATCCGGATAGCCGGCCTTAATTCTTACTTGATTATTTCTGAGGGTTCGACTCGGTCTGGCGACCACTTCAGCTTGCACTTCCACCTCTCGCCGATATCTTTCAACGTTGTGATTAACCTCTCGATTTCCACTGCCACGCCAACCTACATGCCTGGTTGAGCACGTGTAAACAGATTATAGAAAAATGAACGTGCAGGGCTTGTTTACGGATACGTGACTGTATACAGTGCGTGATCCAGTTCACCATGTCACTTCGGGGACACACCTCCATACGCTGGTACGTTCTCAATGCCGCGGCAGCATTACGCCGACTTTCCTTCTGGTGCATAAACATCATTGAGAATTGATTGGATAACCGATAAACGGCGATACGCCAAATCACCTTGACGGTTCGTTGAAGTACCTTCACCTACATCCTTCTCAGTCTGTCGCACGAATTAATCGATTCTCTGAATTGTCCGTTCTTTTCTTCGTTGCGTTTCTAGAGAAATTTCTTGCAACCAGTCGCCGCGATATTTATATGTATTTCCTGATTTTCCATCGTTATCCATGCTGGTTAAGTGGCATCGTTACATGCTTGCTCTACGGATTGGATTGATGGGAAGGTCAGGTGCGCGAGGTTGCTGTAGGTTGTATTTATAGGAGAGCTTGTTTTGGCAGATTTATTGATCCAAACCCTGCGGCTTCGATTCGAGCGATTTCCGGACGTGTAAATAATTAGTTTCCTCGGGGAATCATTTGTCTCTCGACGCAACCAGCTGTACACGTGGATCGTCTTTCTCTCCTATGAGAATCTACAAACGTGTTTCGCATGCCTAATCACTGTAGTCTCAATCGCGTTTTCTAGTACAGCTATGTGGGATACACCGATGTTGGTATATACGTGAGTTTACGGTGGCCATTCTAGGTAGGTGCTATATACAGCTCAGTACATATATACCTGTTTTTAGATATATACCTATACTAAGCTCGTCCCTTTGCATTGAAATAGCCGTTGCATCACGATTGTCTACCGAATCATAACGCGCAATGGATCGTCTGGCATCGGTCCAGCTGAAGGTGAACTGGACCTTTCGATTAGCATAAATGGGAAAGTCTGAGGTTGTGCGAATAGTGGCTTACAGGCTGGTGTTCGGTGATATTGCTGAAAATTCCCACGCACCACGATGCAGTTGCGTTGAGGCGCCCGAGCGAGATTAGAAGTGGGAGCAGGGAGTTCAGTAGACGTTGAGCCTGGTAACGGGATGCAAGTCTGATCCTTGGATCAGTAAGAGTAAGAAAAACGTGGTTCAAGTGGTTAGGATGAATCTGGGTATAGTGTGTTACGTGATCCTGAATCTGGTACTGGGAATAAAAGGATCAGGATCAGGACTTGAAGTGGTGTACCAGTGGAAGTACCTAGACTGGGTCTGGCCCAATGTGCTACTGACAGGAAAAGAGTTTATACTGGGTAACGCGTTTACACAGGATGTTGACGTTGACAGGACTGGGCGTGTGTTTGTGACTAGTCCACAGTGGTTGGATGGTGTCCCCATTGTTCTGTCAACTGTTACCACTGCCAATGGTCCAGGTGGTCCACTGCTGGCACCTTATCCAGACTGGACCTGGCACAAATCTTACGACTGCGATGGTCTCGTGTCCGTTTACAGGATAGCGGTAAATATTTGAAGTGATTAATAAATTTTGGAATTTTTGAAAAATAATTCAAATTCATATTCAGAATTTTTTGTAAATTCAGATCGACGAGTGTAATCGTCTCTGGGTCGTGGACACTGGGAGGATCAAGGGAATGGCCGTGTGTCCTACGAAGATCTTGATCTTTGATCTGAGAGATGATCGCTTGATCCATAAGTATGTTGTACCTCAGAGTCAGAGCCTGAATGGCATGGCTTCTCTCGTTACTCCTGTCGTTGATGTCGGAGCAACGTGTCTCGACTCTTATCTCTATATTGCTGATGTGGACCAAAATGGTCTTGTCATTTACGATCTTCGCCACAATTATTCATGGAGATTAAACAACACTCCGAGTAACGCATTCGGGCCTGACCAGGACGCCATGAATATCACTATCGCAGGAGAATCCTTCAACCTGACCGACGGCACTTTGGGATTGTCCTTGTCACCGGCAGGATTTTACGAGCGCAGGTATAGCGAGGTCGTAGGAACGTTAAAAGGGATCGTTTCGCGTCTGGGACCTAACATGGCTTTTTATGAGAGCTAATATAGCGCAATTCATTATTTCACTTTCTTTTTTTGCTACTCTCGTTTTTATACAAGTAGCACATATGGAATGGAATTCGTTAAGGCACCAAATTCCTTTGATCTTACATTTTGTAATACACCTGATCACCTTGAATTTCGTGTGGTGAACGGCACACGCATGTGTACAGAGTACTATTTTTTATCACCGTCCAGTTTCTAAGTCATTAACCCAGATTTGAAAGATGCAAACAAGTAGATTAATTTATCATTTTACATGATTTTCGTAATAGCCATAAATTCTCTATCCTCACGTACTAAACTCGTTCTCACTTTCAATTTGAAAAATTAACATTTTAGATTCCTCTATTTCAACTCACTGGCGAGTTACTATCAAAAGTTCGCTGACGTCAATTCACTGAAATTGACTGACACTTTCGGGGAACCAGTGATCTTCCAATCGAATTACAGACGTCCGAGTCAAGCTGGGGTTCAGGCTACTTCCAGAAGAGGTGTCCTGTTCTTCCAGTTGGTACAACTGACTGCGATCGCTTGCTGGGATATCGAGAAACCTTTTACCCCGGATAATATAGTTATACTCGCACAGGACGAAGTCAATCTGCAGTACATCAGTGGTATCAAAATAATTACGAACTCCTTTGGCCAAGAGGAACTCTGGTTCAATACCAACAGACTACAGAAGACGATAAACATGACCCTGCGGCCGACAGAGACCAACTTCCGTTTAATTCGTGGATACGTAGACGATATAATCCGTGGTACTAGATGCGAGCCGAGTGGACCGAGAGGTCGATTACCTAATGTAGCCACCTGGCATAGGATATAATTCACTAGACTCCCTAGAACCACCTAAATCACTAGACTCATCCAGAACCAAGAGAGGAGCAAGCCGACGATAAAAATGAATCTTTCAAAGCCATATAACACGATAGAGTGATATGATTCTATTATAAGGAAAAAAACTTTAAGAACGATTGTTATGTATTTTGAAAATAAATTTAAAGAAAAATACTCTGATTATACTTAGGATTATTTCCAAGTGTGACGTCACTCCCCTCCATCTACGTCAAGCGGAATTCTGGCTGGTATCATTTGTCTCATGTAAAACTAACTGGGTGCAGCTAAAACCAGAGGATCAGGGTTTCCGTAGATGGTAGATGGACCGGAATGACGGAGGACGAGGAAAATGGTAGATCTGCCAGTGACAGCCGGCATGTAGCAATTTAGTTAACCGTTTCATTGCTGCCTTTCGAAATGTAACGATCAAGTCTGTAGTTGACAGGCGCGTTGCTGCGAGCTCGAATGTCTCAGTTGCTGTTTCCATTCTGGCTGAGAAGTTGCAGAATGCTTGCCATAGAGGTCTTCGCGTTCTTTCCGATGTCTAAGAATATTTCGTGTCTCGGATTTACTCGAATCGCCGATTTTCGTCTTTCGCCCCTATCCTGTCCCTCTCCCTGCTCGATGATCATAGAACAATATAAATCGTTTGGAAATAGTTGATGCTCGCAGAACTTACCGTCTTTGGATCCTGTGCCAAGGGGCTGCCAGTAATTTTATATGGGGTAGTTGGGTTTCAAAAATAATACAAGACTCGTGTCAGCCGCATCTCTTCTTTCCGCACAATTCCGCGTGTGAGTAATGGCGGCATATTCATGCTAGGCCCACCCCAAAATCTCTGGCAGTTAACCTCAGGCATCCAGGGGTTCCGTTTACCACCCTTACCCCCACCCATCCACCCATCGCTCCTATACTCACCCTGTGTGTATATGGGGCTCACCCCTCGCGGTCGCGATAAAATACAGCCGCCCTTAAATTTTGCCAACTGTAATATCGCCCCGTCGGCCTCGTTAAAGGACGCGAACGAGGAGCGCCGCGAATTTCCTGACAAATTGCGCACCGATTAGTTACACGCGCTCGAGGAAACGTTTCGCTGATATTTACGTCGGATTATAATTAAACGAGAGAGCTGCCGGACGTCGGGACGCCTAACGCGTCCACCGGCAATCTCGGTCACGTGGAATTTTCATCGTGCAGTTTTGCATGGGTTTGCTTTTACCACGTTTCTCTTCCTAGCTACTTCTGCCCCTCCACCAGAGTCCCGAGTCACTTTTACTTGATTCTACATTATTTTTCATTCATACGAAACGCGATACACTTTCGCCTTTCATCAATCCAATGGCATACATATAAACTGACTGCGTCTAGTACTGCACACTAATTCATTGTAAACATGGAAATAAGAAAAAAAAAATTAATCTGTATTCAGGAGTGACTGTCTTCTCCTAAACCTTTACGTTTGGGATTTTATTTGTAAACGTAGCTATAAAACGCACCCGTGCCATTTCGCAGGTCCCTATCAACGCTTCGGTGTGGTGGAACCTTAAGGCGTAAAAGTGTTTTACCTTACGACGCTCAAATCAAAGTAACGTACATATATAGATAGGCTGTGAAATAAACTGTCAGAAACTATGAAAATATTTAGACTTTGTGAATACTTGAAAGTACTAGAAAAAAGCTACACAGCATCTATATTTCCGTTGCCGTAAATCGCAATCAAGCCCTGGTCTAGCAGCACGTGGAATCGCATAGATACGTTTAACCTTATAGGAAGAAGACTTTTGCAGTCTGAGTATCCAGCAACCCCCCACGCCCGGACTCGCCATGAAAAGATCTCAAATCGTTTTACGAGGGTAGTTTTAAAACAACTTTACGAGGACCGCGCGGAATTTCGAAATAAATTTGCATCAGTTTTACTGCCCCTAATATACATAACTACCAGTGTTTGGCACTGATACCCGACCAGAGTGGAATCGCAACCGCTTTCTAGCGCTAGTGGAATTTTGTAATACACTGCCTTCCGGAAAGAAAGTATATATACCCCTCGCACACCCCAAAAGAGATACCCTTGTACTTACGATATTTTCACCACAGGATAGGAAGCGTCGTATTAACTCGAAAAATAAAAAAAAAACACTATCCCCATCTTATCATTCCTATTCTCATGGTTCACCCTCACGTATTATAGTTATCTTTATTTATTCCCATGATCACTCTCTATAATTCATAGAACAACCCAGTTGACAGTGGTCGGACTCATAGAGCACATAAACACACAGCATCCCTTGCAGCGTGCATGCTACCCAGCCATGGACCACCCTGCACGCATTGCGGTTGTCAGCTCTAGTCAACGTGTAATTTACTAGCCCGATGTTGGCTGCATCTGCATCAAGCCATACCGGAGAAGCTTCTGACAGTGCCACGCAAATCCTCCACTATGTACCCAGCATCCATTTCGTACACCGTCTACTATACGGTATACCAGTACGTTAGGTATACTGTACGGCGAAACACTAGAGAACACACGGTATAGTCGTAGGATGGACACTTGGACACCCGGCCAACCACTAGACCACAACAAGACGGACGACAATGTCTCTAGGCTGAACTCTCAAAAGTTTTTGCAACGTATCTCAGCTGTTTCTTGATTGTCTCAATTGCAGATGAAATTTTGAGACGATGACGCGTGGACTTTCAAAGCCTTCGTGAAATCACCTTCACAGAATCAAATGACCGCTTGTATTACATATTCAGGAACTCTACTGTGCCGTAGTATAGCTGCCGTGAAAACAAAGCCTTTGTGATTTTTGTCAAAGGAATGAAGCACGTGATTACTTGATTACAACGTTCTAGTCCTTGTGACTGAAATCGGGCGTTACGTAATTACGTAATTATCACCTGGCTATCGGATCGTTAGATTAAAATAGCATATATGTGTATACGTTCTATACTGATATATATACGTATATATGCGTATATAATAGTAACAAGATTTGTATAATCCCTTCTTTTTAACGATCTCACGGTGTATAGCGAAGAAAGAGTTCCGCCTTGTCATTCTCTAAGCTTTTCCGTCGCTGCCATGAAAAACCTTCGACTATGCGTAGTAGATAAATCCGTGTTGTATCAGCCGTCCGAAAAAAAAACAAGGTTCTTTCATTCGCGCAACGATACATAATCAAAGCCATAAAACTCGGCAAAAGTCAAAAGGGATGTAAATATATACAGAACAACGTGCACCGGTTTTACGATTGGTTCGTGAGTGCCACGCGTACCAATCGTATGGGATAAAAAACATGAAAGGAGAAACAGCCGATTCGGAGTGCCACTGTAATCCGATCTCGAAACGAATTTAACGAGCACCCGATATTCGGATTTCTTTTACGCTCTCCCTCTCTCTCTCTCTCTCTCTCTCTCTCTCTCTCTCTCTCTTTCTCTCTCTCTTCCAATGTCGAGACACAGTGCCAGAGGAGTTGGGGGAGAGAGAGAGAGAATGAGGTTTTGGGGTCCATATATACATATAGTACCCACGTATATATAAGCTCATTCACCCTTCTGCACACGTGTTCATGGTACGTAGAGACATACAAATGGAAACACAGAAAAGTATACATAGGGGTGTCACTCTTAATCAATATGACCGTATCGACGATCGGTTGCCAATTTTCGATGTGATACAGATATTCGAAACGGAGCGATCGCCCAGTAACGAATAGCCTGGATAGAAATATAGCTGGTCAGGTGGTTTTGGTTCGAGGGAAAGATAGTTGGTAGTACTGGATAGTAGTGTTAGTAGTCGAGGATGGAGAAGGGGGGAGGG
>NW_014333166.1:904707-911029 GCF_000341935.2 Cephus cinctus | reverse complement strand
TGGGTGCTATCAGCGCGATGATAACCAGTATTACCGCGTCAACCCCCGACGCCCGAGTTCCGTGACGTAATCCCAGGGGTTCTATTTGTGACGTGTATAGTATATATATTTATACCATATACATCACATGTACCATTGCTTTAAACCTGTCTCCAGTTATTCCACAGAAAAATGGGAACCGCGTGGGACACAAAGATTTTTGTAAAATTATAATATTTTTATTTAACACAATAATTCTCGTTTCCCATCCCCTAAGACACGCATTCTCTATTGCAGCCATAACTGGACTCGAAACTTTGTCAAATGCCACTGGGACTCAAGATGCATCAGAGCTTTGGGAATTTCTCGGAAATTTCACTGCGCCGAAGCTTAACTCGCTAGTCGAGTTTTCGGCCGGCGGGTTGGGGTGTACGTTTTATATACGTATATAGTATACGGTAGAGAGAGCTAAGGAGGATGTAACTAACAGTCAGGTAGAACTTTCCCGCTCGGTCTGCGGGGCCTGCATACAAAGTGAACTTCATAACGCCGTGTGCGCAGAGGGAGACACTATATATATATATTTATATATATTTGCATATATACGTACAGTGTAGCTAGAGCTAGCTGGCTACACGTAATATTTCCGCCTATTCATTTCCATGCATTCGCGAGCCGCTACTCCGCGGTGGCGAACCTATTTTCCCATGGCGTCCCTGTAAAGTAATACGGCCGCGCGGCTATTTGTTTCGGCAAGATTATTTCGGGGAGGATGCTTGCGAATGATATTATTAATATGCAAGTCATCATGTATCAAATTATATAGCATAGATAGTCATGTTATAGATATACTGGATTTTTTTTTTATCGTTTGTAAATTCTTGATGAGACACCTAACGACTTTGAAAATTGTACAAGAAGCAAGGGTCGTGCTGGTAGGACTGCTGTGGGCTGTTGTTATAGTCAGTATAGGTTGTAAAAGGCTTTCAGGTTAAATAAACCAGACGTTTTCCCTCGTGTACATGTGCCTTAAAGGCATATGATGTTATCCCCACGTATTATAGGCTATACTGTCCTTTAGTATCGCTACCTTTTGCTATCTGAAGCTGAAGCATGAAACGGGACCCTCGTAACGTCCACTTACAATTATTTCTCCTTGAGAATAAACTGCAGCTTTAATTAGACTTATGGCCAAAATTTTTACGACCAGACGCGGCTGTCCAGCAAGGGTTCCAGTACAAGCTGATTGCATACGTAGGTACCTATGGTATCCTGAGGGATGAAGACTGTATTAGTCGCAGTACAGTCTTTCGTCCTCTGTTCTTTATTAGCCTGTCAAAAGATTTTTCTCGGAGTTTCTTTCAATCTTATTTCTTACGCCCCCCTCTCCCCCCACCCCGATGAAATTTACATGAAATCATCCCTCTCCAT
Organism: Cephus cinctus; assembly: GCF_000341935.2. Taxonomy (NCBI): domain Eukaryota; kingdom Metazoa; phylum Arthropoda; class Insecta; order Hymenoptera; family Cephidae; genus Cephus; species Cephus cinctus. The sequence goes on along the minus strand of NW_014333166.1, from coordinate 909,619 downwards.
CCTTCCTTTTATTTCTTTCCGTTATACTCGACCGGACGGCCGCCGGTTTGTTGGACCATGTCCACTACTTTTCAAAGCGGCCCCAAGTGGACCTATTGATTCGAAAGGAGTGTACTCGATGTTAAAGTCCCGGTTGGTACCCTCGTATCCACGTACCTTGGGTTTTCCTATTGGACGTGAACGTAGCCAGCGGGACGACCGACACGCTTCAGGAAATCTACGATCTTCCTTTGCCAATACGGAAGTCCGGTCTCTCTCCTTTACCTTCCTTCCTATCCGTGGTGTACATATATAGGTCGTCTGATTGGTATTTCTCAGGACGGAGACCTCGGACAGCCAGTACGTAAGGAGTGGAAGTAAAAAATTTATAATAAAATTTAAAGGTGGTTCCTGAATTTGTCAGTGGGGATGAACCTGCAAAATGCTTAGGAGACCTTGGGGCGCACTCGCAATTACTTTGATGGGAGTGACAATGTTATTCTGTTTCAGGGTGTGACGGGCGACCGGCTGGCCGGGGACGCCGCACACCTCCTCCGTCTCTTCTTCTTCTTCTTGCCACGACCACAAGACACAATGTAACAACAACTACCACTTCTAGTCGTCCGCGTGAACCACGTTATCAACGTACTCGATGTGGTACGTCAGCTACCCCTAATCGGTGTCTCTCAACGTGTCTACCTTGTTCAGTTGTACATTTTTTTTATTTATTTTTTTTTTACGTTTCCTGCCTCACAGTTATTACTCCTCGATGTTGCGAGCGTTAAGTGAACCTAACCCCAAAACCCACCCCTCTCATGGATACTCGAATATTATTGTGTAACGAAGAAGTGAAATAAAGAAAAAAAGAAAACGGAAGCACGCAGAAGGTGGGGTCATTGCTACCGGTTCGGCGAGAAGAATTTAATGTCTTGGACAAATTTTTTTTTTACAATAATCCTCCCCGTAACCGGTGGCATTGGCATTCTTCGTGTGCACGTATGTATTTCTTTGTTACACGTTACTGTTCCGTATGTCTTCTGCATTGTTAAATTATGTCTTCACTGTTCGCTGAGTTACGTTACAATGTGACTTGTGGTTGGTTTAGTTTCGTTGGTTTATCGGTGTTCGATGTTGGCTGCTGTTGTTGGTTGTTAGGTGTTTAGTGGTCACTCTGTGTTGGTGCTCTCCCTTGCGAACATTCCTAGCACTCACCCCATGAGGAAGCTTCCGTCAGCAACCCTATCGCTACTGTTGCTACCCTTGCGAGTCTGATGTTCGTAAATTTATATATATATAACTTACAGAGGAACTCGTTATATACCGAAGATTAGACTAGCTTGGTGTATAAGGGAGAGCGAGGGAGAGCGAAAAGGGGACGAAACAGGAAGTGAAAAAAAGAAAAAAGAAAAAAACAAGCAAAAGGAGAGAGCACGTTTCTCATGCAGAACTCGTACGAGGCTCTCTTACTAAATTCTTTCCCTCCGGGCAGCAACACGAGGTTTTTGGGGGTGGCCGACATTTGATTAGAGGGTGACCCAAGAGGAATTCCTTCGCCAGGCACGTCTACCCAGGCCCATCCCCTTTCCTTTTATCTTTATTATTTTGGCTATATCAAAGCGGAACCACTTTTTGGATGCTGTGCACATGGGCTCTGTTGACTGTATATATAATGGTATATCCATTCCTATACTCTGAACTCTATACACTTTCTGCGTCTTTGTTCTACTTATTTTCCTTCTCCCCCCTCCCCCCCACACTCTTTGCACCCTTTCTCCTCTACTAACCTACGACTCCAGCAAGACGTTTCTCCAGCAATAAAGTCCGCTTCTCAAATATTTGTCATTCCGTTAAAATCGATTTGCCCGCCGGACGGAAAAGTCGCCACACAAGTTTCCGCCAGCATGGAGTTAGGGTATATGTACTATAGGTATCGCGGATCGATTCTGGGGAAGAGAGAAGTCGAGTAAATTGCGTATAGATATACGGATGTGAAATTGCTGCTGAGTAAAGCTAATAATGTAGTAGTGTATCCATATGGTGGTCTTATATTGTTGAAATGATCAAGATTGCTGCTTCGACTGTACTTCTAAGTTGACAATGTTATTCGGCTGCCGAATCGCTGGAGAATCTTGGGTATTTTCACAGCGATAAGGATACCGAGTGAATTTATAATAATTCGCGAAATTTCACGTTTGCGAAATACGGGGTAAAAAAGAGGAATAGCTAGGGAGTTATGCAAGGTGCGTCCGCTGGGCGTATCCACTATCTCGTTGTACCTACACGATTACACCTGCATCGTGGAATTTCTTTCATTAGCATTGCAACGATAATTACATTTTAAAATCGATCCCACTTCTCCCGGCTGGCATTGTGCAACTGGAAAACTGCACCCACGTGGTGGAAGCGACTGAAGCAATGATCATAGAACAGTTCAAGGTGCGGTTGGAACTTTGATAATTTTGTCTATAAGACCAAAAGGACGGATAGGATTTAAAAAAAATATTGATTCCACCCTATCGATTAATCCAGGTCAAAAATATTTTTGGATGCTGTGGAAGACAGATATATATATATATATATATATATATATATATAAAATGGATATTTTCGTGACCACCAGATATTATCGATTTTCGTCGTTGCACCAAATAGGAGCGAATTCTCGAGATTGGTTCGCGGGATGGAGTCGGTGTCTAATCAAATGTTTTTGCTGAAAAGGGTTTGTAACCCCTTTACTATTTTCTAAGGGTATAACAAGAAGGTCCTAACAGCGGCATAGCAGCGTTTATTTGCTCCACGTTCCCGTGCGTCTCCTTCGCCACCCCAGCATATGGCGGTACCTACTCGATTCCAGGTCCAAACAATATTAAAAAGTAATTGGATTTCGATCTCGTTGTTGCCGATGCGATGCACTCCCTGCTGGTGCAATGCTATACCCGTTCACAGACCGGAATAATGGACAGTCGTTAAATTTAATTGGCACATAATTATCGGCAGCATGAAAGTAGCGGGGGAAGGGATAGTCGTGTGCGCGACTGATCATCGCAATCCCATTGTCGGCTCTAATATCGAGAACGTACGAAGCACAAAGAGAGTTGTCACATTTGCGAAGCTGATACCCGTAGAGTCGTATATACGGGCGTCGGGACGGCCCGAGCGTCGGCGTCGAATACCAAACCTGGACGACTCTTGAAATGAACTGGATTTTAATAGACTTTTTAAAAATCTGAATAGACTGACGAAGGCATCTAAGGCAATTAAATAAATGACGTTTTTCACTATTTGTTTTTATATCAAGAATACTTCGAGTGACGCTAGAGAATTTGATAAGATAAAATATAGGTTGTTGTGACAGTAGTGAAAGTAGATCGGTGGATGATCCTCGTGTGCTTGTAGAAAATAAAAGAAAAATGTATCGTAGGACGGAGTGTAATTAAAAGCTGTAAATAGGAGCTCGTGGGAGCAAATTAATTTATGAATCAATTAGGGAGTCACGTTTAGATATGCTATCGGTGCTCGGTGGTCGAATAGGAGAATGAACGAGCGAACAGGGAAACTCGAGCTGGTTCGGTATCACCGTTTCAATAAATAAGCCACTGATATAATCTTTCATTTCGATAATTATTATTCGTCGGGCATTAATTAATTAAGGATATATAGAGTCTCTTGAATAACGTGATATATCTGTATACAGCGTAGGGCCGAAATGGCGAGCCGGAATAGAAACGTGCGCGGCACGATCGTACGAGACGATAATTCCCCTACGGCTTTTCGACTAATTACCAGTCGAAAGAGCTTTCGGTGTAAACGTCAAAGCTCTGCAACGCGATAGCCCTGCCGTGCAAGGGCGCGATTGTAATTTCGGTGATGTGAAATCTGAGAGAGTCTAAGGATATTCTAGTAACGTGGCTCAACCCCAAGGCAAATTCGTGTCTGGTATGAGTGGCGTGGGGTTAGGGGGTTGAAGAGGGGAGTAAGGGGCCTTGGCATTACAGCTACTTGGCTAATTTTGATTGACGGCGTTAATTCGGCCTCGATAGTCTTAAGATGGATTAGGCATTTGAGACGATGAATTTATATTTTGAATTTGAAAGAAACAGTAGGGAGCAGCTAGGGGAAAAGTTTGAAAATTTTTTTTTTGGATATTGAGATAATTTTTGTTTGGGCATTATTTGATTCGATGATTTGTTTGTATTTGTATCTAGGGATGATAGATTAAAAATGAGAAGATATCAGGAACCCGTAAGCTTAAGCTGTTCGGCTGAGAGCCAAGGAAAAAGTTCTATAATTTATTAATTTAGCCTGCCTTTTTGGGTCAAAATCGTATCCGTTGGAAAAGGCTTTTGGCAGGGTTCCCAAAGAGGGGGAAAACAAAAAATATGTATTTCGTTGTGTCACCAGGAGTTTCGTATGGTGTCTGGCGCGTGTGGACATTTCCACTTCGTACGTAGATCGATAGCTACTGTGTGTCACAGAGAAATAAATAAGAATGCACTTATCCGACGCTTTGTATATATTCGTGTATGGTTATAAATAGAAAGAGCAAAAAAAGAGAACAGACACGTAGAATAAAAGCGGAAAGTGGAATTTCGTGAAAATGTGACTCTTGAATATTTAAATATTTAGTCAAGTGTTATATCGATGACCGCACCGCCAGAAGTACCAACCGCTCGGCAAAAGGAGTACGGTCGAGGATCCGTGTAACCTAGTATGAAAACTTCCTCTAGGAATAAGCGGTTAAAGTTGAGTTTCGGTCGAGCATTATACGTGGGCTGCTACTTATATTTCTGGCCTAGGTAACAGTAATTCTTTATACCATTGGCAAAGTAAACTGGCACTTTGGCAAGGGGGTCTGTTTAAAAATGTATTGCTCAGTGAAAACTTTCGAGAGATCTCAAAGGGGATAGAAAATCTTTTGAACGCAGCGTTAGGG
>NW_014333166.1:901507-904420 GCF_000341935.2 Cephus cinctus | reverse complement strand
GGGGGGGGGGGGGGGAGATGGTCAGAGCAGGGTGGGTCATCAATAAAGGGTGTGCAATGTTAACGAGCAAAAATGATCGTATCGCGACGATAGAACCCATGTCGATGAAATTGAAAAAGAAGAAAAAGCTCCCGAAAAAAAGGAGACCCGAAAGAAACAGAGGGTTGAGACATCCGGCGAGTATTCGATTTAAATGGCCCCGATGGACGCCCTGTTTCCTTTCCCTATTCTCTTTTATTTTCATCGTCTTCTTCTTCTATCTTGCTCCGGTTTCCACGTATGCGAATACCCCGTTCTGCAGAAATTCAATAACCAGTAGCGTCGAGAAATACATCCGCGTGCCACCCCTTGCTCCATCCCTCCACCCTTAACACCCTCCATATACCCCTTAGTCATACAGTCGGTTTTCTATTCGATTTTCAAGTCCCTAGAATGGATTCTACCGATTCTACAGATCCCATTGGGGCGAGCGTATCGCGAATTTCGTTCTATTCGATTTGCGTGTTAAAATATTCACGCAGCCAGAGATTTCATTGGTGGCGCGTGGGTCCTTGAATCTATGCGGAACCGACCGGAACCCGGACGCACTTTGTGAAAGTTTTCCTAGACGCTTATACCATCCCCATCGAGTACCAATAGGAAAAAGTACGAAAACATCGGGAGAAAATGAAAGAAAGAATAGCGAGTGGCCAGGGGGGGGGGGGCTGGAAAGGCAATGAAAAAGAGAATTTTCCCCGCCGATCATCCCCTGCTGCGAGGGTAACTTTGAAATCGAATAAATCAGGGGGTAGGTGCGAGGGCAGAAGTTCCGACAGCCGATATTCGGGCGATGGGCAGGACTAAAGATAGTGCCGGGAGTTAGGGTGTTTGATAACGAGTTCCCAACCCCTCTGGCGATATCATCCCTCTCGCTTCGTATATCTCTTTCTCTCTTACTCGCTTATATATTTATATAACTATATTTGTCCATAGCTATATACCGATATACAGGGATACCACCATTGTGCCGTTTCTCCACTTTCGCCAACATTAAGCCCTACGAGAAATACATTCGGCTGCCCCGCGATTTCAGCATCGAATTGGGTGAAGGTTTTGGGGAATCGTACGAGGGGGTCGGGGGAGGGAGGGGGGAGGGGTGCGACGGTGGAAGATGTGTATGCTGAGATACTTAGCACAAGCCGTTACCTTGGTGGTACAGTCCAACGGCGAAGTTTCTATCCTACGGGAATTTTGTATGGTAATTCATAGTATATACAGACTTATATAGATCCTTACTCCAGTTTCCATTTATATCTGTTCAATATATATTATCTAACTTCCACAGTGACATTCAGGAAAACTCTTAGAGTTCTCAGATCGTAAGAATCCGTGTATTGAGGTAAACGATTTTTCTTTATGGAATTTTTTAAATCTCTGAGATATACTAGACATATAGATAATGTTTCTTAATGCTTTGGACCAAGCTCTTTAGGCATGTATATATATTTGTATAATATGGACTCTAGTTTCTCAGATGACATGCATATGAGAAAAGTTATTTCCCCGAGATGCAAGTGGTAGTCGTACGTACCTAGCCAGACACGTATACCATATGCTCGATACATAGGAACGTATTAGCTCGCCCTATTGGTTCCAAAGGAAGTCGAGGCTCCTCTCTATTCCATTTATTCCGTATACATAATACATCGGCCCGTGAGCAAGCAGGGCAGATCCCTATCAAATGTATTCTTATTTTTTCGCTCGATTTAACAGGCCTCGATAGAAAAACTTTCATGGAGGTTCGCGAGAGCGCTGCTCTATGGACGAGGCGACCCTACGTAGCTTAGTGTACTATATATGCCTACTATGTATAACACTAGGGCTGTCATTAATCTTGGCATCCAATGAGAAAAGACGTAGGACGAATTGAATCGTCGTAACGGTTTTACCTTCATCAATTGTTGTTAAGGATTCACTTTTTCGTAATGTCCTTGAACGGGATGCTCGTTTTTGTTCCCGGACTGTAACGGTACCGTACTATGGATCTTGAGAGAAAAAAATTGTACAGTTTGTGACGTGAATTTTCGAATCACGGTCCCAAGGCGGCTCCGGTTACCGATACAGATAACATTCTCGATTTCTGGTTTCCTTCGGGTCGCCACCCTGTGTGATTTTTCGAATCACGATCCCAAGGCGGCTCCGGTTACCGATATAGATAACGTTCTCGATTTCTGGTTCTCTTCGGGTCGCCACCCTGCTCAGAAGCTACGCTCTCGGATTGATTCGTACAGTTACGTCAAGGCTCTCGTAAGATTGTGTCATTGTTTTGTTGAGGTCGAGGTGCTCGAATCTGCCGTGGGGATATAGTCTCGACGTACCGAGTTGCCCGGCAGAGGAGAGTACCCGACGGAGACGTCTCCACGGACCGGCAGAAGCCCGGGTGAGATACCAGCGCCCCGCTGGAGATGGACAAAGGGCTGTAGAGCGGGCGAGGATAGTTTTGATACGGTTAAGGGCAGGAGTGGAACCTCCTGTCCGAGTTAAGGACGTGGTGCCCAGCTGTCGGCCGATGCCCTGGGGAAGCGGCCATGGAGGATCTCCAGGAGATACGTACCGATTCGTTAAGGAACGCTCTCGATTTGGTTTAAAGGGACGACTCGAAGGAGATAGATGAGTTATCGGCTATAAGGCTCTCGACCAATCAGGATGATTAGTTCTCGGATTTGGCTATTGTCAAGGCAGTCTGTCTCGGGACACCGACCGAGGTGTCACGGGCTGCTTTGCGCTCCCGTGCTATCTGTTGATAGTTTTTCTTGCCGTGTTTCGCTACGGTATAGCAAGTTCTCGCTTAGTACAGTTCTCGCGTTGTTCTCGCGATATCCAGGAATTCTATGAATTCCTGTGAGTGTTACGGTGGTGTAGTGCTGTGCCCTA
>NW_014333166.1:863401-901383 GCF_000341935.2 Cephus cinctus | reverse complement strand
CAGTGTCCACCAGAGTGTCCTTTGGATCCAGTTCTCGGCCTCCACGGATCAGCTGCACCGGCTCCGGTAAGGACTCCCAATTTATTAATTGGTGAAGGGATTTCGATAGAGAGTCCGGTGAGGATTCCCAATTTATTAATTGGTGAAGGGATCTCGATAGACAATTAAGATTCGTTCTGATACGTTCTCGGTTCGTCGCTCTCTGTCTCTCGCACTATTTGCCGGACTCTTACTCCGACCCTCTCTACCTCAAACCTAGCAGCCTGAGCGGCCGTGCATTTCCGTAACCGTCCGCTCCCGTTCGTGTATCCAGTTGCGTTTGCTGATTTTACGCGACCCCAAAGATCAGCACCTACGGTTGCGTTTCTCGATTTTACGCGTCCCCAAAAATCGACAGGATCCGTTAAGCTATCGCCTCGTCTGATAGGTTCCGTCAGAGCTCTCGTTCTTGGTGGAGTTGGGCCTGTTCCACCCCAACTCCCAGTTTATACCGCCTCGTCAGTTCTCGGAGAAAAAAGAATTGGCTGGCGCCCGCCTGGCTTACGGATCCACGAAGGACGGGTGGACGGCCGAACGTAACGTAGGCTGGTTCTCGAAGATAGTTCGTTCTCGTATGTTTTGCTATCGGTGTCGAGTCAAGGAAAAGAATTACGTTACAAGTTATAGAAAATATGTAAATATTGGGTAAAAAAATTTGATCGAGGGATTCGGATGGTATGAAATTTGATAAGACGTTCATTTTATGAATTTTCTCTATTTTCACTCTCCGCGTGTCCCCCTCTCTCTATCGAGTCTCTCTCACGTGTCACATACTCCTCTCACCTTTGACTGACGTATTACGTATTTGAATCGGAGCCACATGAATATGAATGCGAACTCGCGAAATCCCTGATGGAACTCTCCGGTCTCCGTAAATGGAATGCCGATAATATATGCAACGGAATATAATCCCATCGAATAGGATGAAACGGCCGAGATCAGAACGTTTCGATGAAATCATGCTAGTGCCTATAGTACGGTCGTTCCGGCTGTCCTCCATACTTTTGCTATGACTTCCTGGCGCCATGGCCAATAATTACCTTATACATTTACGAGGGGCCGTTTCTCTCTTGACGACGTCCCATCTATTCTAGATTTGGATAATAAAAATGATAGTTGGCTATCGTGAATAAAAAACCTCCCTTACACTCCTTAGGCGAACTGCACTGTATCGTGTTAAAAATACAAATTTTCTGAAAAAAGGTTTGATCGCTGCGTTAAGTGAATAAAACTAAAACGTTCTGGGATCGTAATAACGTGTATCGTCCGGTGTACAGCATAAATGGTGAAATGGTGTCTGATCGGAAATCTATCGTGGTTTTCAATGGGAGCTTGGAATTGAAAGCACTGTAGTTGGTAACGTTGATGGCCGATGGGTGGATGAAGTAACGTGAGCTACAGCGACTATGGTGGTGGTAGGTATATAAGGGTGGTTCGCCGTGCGCTCACCCCGTTACACAATGCCAGTAATATTTGACACACATAATTCGAGTTTACGAGCAGCATAAATGCATCACACGTGCGTGCATTGTGAATTGCCGGAAAAGCGATTCGAGAATCGATAACGTGATAGTCTGGCTGGAGGATGAGGGTTAGAGACCGAGTAAAATCACGATGGCTTTTGATGAGGTTGAATCGTAAAATACCATCGGTATCAATCCTCCGCGTCCCTATGCTTTTGGGGTTTTTTATACCGTACTATAGTACGTGGTTCAGTGTATACTTGTTATACTATTGTAGGTTTCGTTAGAGCTTTATTAAATATACATTGGGCAAGCGGGGGTTACTATGTGAAAATGCATTCATCGAAAAGCAGCCGAGCGTCATTCTCATCAAAGCTGGGTTAACGCTGATCTACAGAGGCACGTTCATTTGGGGGTTGAAAATAAATCTCCGAAACATTTGTAAAATAAACAGAATCACTGGCAATTCCACTGACCTTCATTAGCGACTGTTCTAGTTTGGTTATATATATTTTTTTTTAATTATATACTTGGAAAATATATTACTGCCATTTTTGATACTGATATCGATATTTAATAATTATTTTGAGACGCGTACCAACCCCTATTTATCACTTCGTAAATTGATACAGTGATCAGGTGAAGTTATAGTTGAAAAGGAAATGACGTAGCAAACATCAGGAGGAGATGGTGTCTGTTTGTTTCTCCGTTCGTGCTTGTTTGATGCGAATAATTAATTTCCTTTGTTGACAATATGCGTATTCAAGGGATGCGAAACTGCGTGTGACAGGTCCTTCTCATCCGAACCATTTCGCCCTTTCTACATCCCCCATCCAATCGTTCGCCGCCACCATTAAACCACATAATAATTTCTCTATTTAGGTATAAACGTGTATATGTATGTATACTTCCGTCTACTTTCATCTGCGGTTTGTTTTCGCACCCTTGTTCAATTGACAAGGGTTACTCAGGGTCTTTGTATTGGGGTCAGCTCTCTCAGGTTTTACATCACGATACGTCCTCACCCTGGCCTGCTTGTAATTACGAGAAAATCCTTACGCTGAGTCCTGGATTAAATTTGACCTAACAACACCTTCTTATCTTATCGCTCTTAAGGGTAAATTTCTTAATGCGCTTAAGGGGTCAAGAGTTCAGGGAAGGAGCAAACAAGCGTGGCCACCAATGCTGATTAACCTCAAGAGAGGGATCCTTGGGCGGGTGAAAGCATCGAAGTCGTCCTTTGGCTTCCTCCCATTAATGAAAGATCTTGTCGCAAGGATATTATAAGGATGGACCAAGAGGTGCTGGCCGGTCATCTTTAATGGACGGTCTTTGAAGTAAATGGAAATGTGGCGAGAAATGGGAAAAGCTTCTCTTTTGCGCAACCCTTCGAGTTCGGGGGGGATGCTCGCGGACTCCTTCTGAAAAGAGGAACTCGAAAGTCCCGAGTGCCGGAGGAATCAGCAGATCTTGGCCGATGATCTCCAAACAGGATCCTCTTCAGGATGGTCCTGAATAGTCTTGAGAACAGATTACAACGTTACCGGATAGAAGTAGATATCAGATTCTATCTTTCTTGGCCAAATCGAGCTTCTAATCTTTCATTGAACAAACCGAAGGTGAAGCAGAGGAAGGATATGAGATATTGAGGATGAGACTTCCGGTAGCAATTTTCATTACCGTATCTTATCGAAAATGTCAAAGGGTTTGATTGGAACGGCAAGAAAATTAATATTATGATAAAAAAAAAATTATTTTTTTATTCAATCTAAATCAAAGAGATATTTCAAACATGAAGGAAGCAATCAATTTCTTTTTAATACTTCCAACCAAGGTATGACTTTCTCCTATCCTTTGCTTTTTTTTTATATGACTGCTTTAAGTTCTCAAGGGAAAGTTCGGTTCGGCCGCGACTTTGAATGCAACCTCCGGCGAGCATGCTGATTGCAAATCCTAAGGGTCAGGGGCTGCAGCCAGGCGTTCCTTTCCTAAGATAAAGCAAAATCCTTGTTGTTTGTTCGTGCAAAAGTTCTTTCATCCATTGTTCGCAAAGAGCCAGGGAACGAGCATATATATATACACACACATGCACCCGTACACGTGGAAAGAAAATTTGTTGAGGGCCGGAGAGCATTGCTCCACTAGAAAGTGCAATGCTAGACAGATTAATCTACCCTCGTTATTCCTAACCCCTGTCCACGGGGATCAAATAGATACGCGAAACAGAAAAAAGGAGTATAAAGGATTTCACGGAGGCGAAACGGGTAGCGAGTAAAGAGAGAGAAGAAGCGAGTGAGACGTATACACACTCAAAGCGAAGGAAGAGAAAGAGAGGAAAAATTTTCGGAAGACACGGAGAAGCGGATGTGTACGAGCCGGCCATGTAAAGCGGATTGAATCTCGCAGCCGCACGTGGCTTGGCCACGATCCACGCTATCCCACTAGCCCCCTCGGACCACCCTTCGCGTTCTGCAAGCTTTTTATGTCGGGAATTTAAATTAGATACAACCACTCTCTATCCACAACCAGTGAAACTCGCCGCGCTTACCGAATCACCCGTAGTTACTACCCTTATTTGACGCTACTTCATTTTATACCGCACCTCTTTGTCTTGGCTGGATAAAAAGATATTCAAAAATACTGTGCATATACGTATAACTGGTTGGGCCAGTGTGGAAAAAAAGAATGTAATTCGGTCCGCGCGTGAATTCAGACGCTGCGAACAGATGCACCGGTGGTATCTTACTTGCAAATGGTATCAGTCCTGAATGATCAGACAAGCCAATGTCACTCGACGATACCAGGCGACATTAAACGTGTCGCAAGATAAGGGTGCCGAAAGGGTAGGTTTCTGGTAGAGGCGTGCCAAATTGTGATTGCGGCAACATTGCGTCACCGCCACTGGTCCTGGGGTATCTTTGGAGGCTCGTCCTAGGAAAGGACCAAGTAGGGTTCTCCTCCTTTGGAAAGCGTCGTTAGGGGCCCCCTGGCACAAGGCCAATCACATCGACTAGCTACTGTGTATGTTCCATCGTGCACAGTGCACAGTGCACACTCCCTGGTCCTGTGCTGGCTCTCTTCTAGTCTGCTCTCTAACTTTAGTCTAGTCTGGCCTGGGCTGTTCGGCTCTGCTTCCTGTGCTGTGGCAGAGGCTATTCTCATTTCTTGTTTGCACCTATATACTCCTTTCCTCAAAACCACCGTTCAACCCTTCCCTATCGAGAAGCCATTCCACCCCCGAACCCCATTGCAAGCATCGATACCACCACCGATATATCGGAATATGGCCAAGGATATTGTGTACAGTCTGTCTAGGCATCGGCGTATCCACTTATCGGGTTAAAGTTCAAGATGATTCTTTATCAGCTTACCTGGTGATATGTATGGAACGTGGATGTATATATATATAGTCAATGTTATTTTCATTACAAACCCTGATCCAATGGAGGTCAAAAATGGGTAAAATGGATAATTATCGATCGTTAGGAAAATAAATACTCGTTTATACATTGATCTATATTGCGTGGGAAGTTGGTAATCGGTGCACGCGTTGTTTGAACGGTTTCGCCAGTGACGTGAGGGTTTTTGCGTTTGTAGAGGCGCGTGCGTGTTACTCTGTGTAAAGATGCAGTTTAGCGTGGCGTGAATTGCGAAACGTTTCCTACCTGTAATTCAGTTTGGTCGGATAGAGACACAGCTGAATCGAGGCCTCGTTACGGGGATAGAATGAGAGTGATAGTTAGCATGCTAATTTCAAAGCGGAAACACTTAAATTCATTACACAAACTACTAATTGCTTGGGATAATGAGGAATCGCTAATCGTCGAAAGAAGGACGAACGTTTCTCGTTGGCTGGATTTTCCTTTCGCAACTTTGAATATTATTTTTGACAAGAAATTGGCTGTGTCGACTGCGCATACATGGGCGGAGATAAGATATGCACTCTGATTAGAGAAATTATTAAAAATCGTGAATAATGATAAGCCAATGAGATAACAGTGATAATGGAAATTGTAGGAGGATTCAGGGAATCAGAAGCGTGAGATTTAATATAACACTTGGTTTTTTTTTTTTATTTGGATCCATCTGCGTGTTTCATTGCTTCGTGGTTAGGTAGATAGGTACGTAGATGGGTAACTACCTTTTCGTGGAATTTAGGTAATTTTACAATGCAGGCTACTAACGATTTACATACCGACGAATGATGAACACTTTAAAAGCTTTTTTCCACGAGCTTTCGAAATGAAATTATCGTTCGCCATGCGCAACGTCGATTATTCCGTCTCCCTTGTGCACTTTGCACTGAGCCTTCAAATGGGTACCTCCATTGTTTATCAAACACTTTTATCTACCAGTAAAATGAATTATAACGATTCGTTATTAAATTCAGGCAATTTTGCCATTTCTTTTGATCCTATACTTGTATATATGTAGTCTGTCAAGAATTTTTATATAAAAATTGGAAATTCATAATTTGAACATTTCACAATCCATCTGATTTTCAGTGGTTATTCTTGAGAATAACCAAAAATTTTCTTTCCTAGCACGAAATCCAAAGTACTAACTGTATTTTTATCCAACAAAATTCCACGTTGAATCCATTAGCGCCAAAAGCTCACAAACCACGTGGATAATTCTTATCTTATCGGTTTTAGGGAATTATGCAGAGAAACCAGAGAAATGTGGATAAAGATAAGATAATAAGAGAAAGGAGCAAAAGGTGAAAAGAGAATGAAAATGGAATACAACATTTCATAGATCCTTCGTGGTTACACTAACAATTCGATAGTCAAATTTTGAGGCTGCGGAAGAAAGCCACGTCATTGATCTTTATGTTGATGCTACATCACATTTATGTAGGTCCCGAAAACATTACAAAATTTTTACGAGAATATCTTCGTCCCAAGAAAAGAAAATAATCCGTCGTTTCCAAGGCCGACGTTACGCGTCGTTCCGGAATTTATGAAACGTATTTTATGACGACTGACTATTTCTCCATTACCGATAGGTTAGTCAATTTTTCTTAACTGTACTGACACCTTCAACTTTTTACTTCACCTTTTTTTTCCATATCGTCAAGCACGCATACGATACCGCCACCCTTCTGAATATGGACCATTTACGTAAATTTTCGCACAACATCTTTATCGTAACGTATCCCACGGGATTCATGAATCTGATGACGTCTTTGATATATTATTAATCGTGATGCTGGAATCGCGCAAATGGACCAGACAGCGACAAATATTTGTATCCCCCTTAGTATACGCCACGAGTAGAGCCAAAAATAAGGGAGAAATAAAAAAAAGTCCGTCGGTGTTACTATATTCACTAGTACAGTCAGGTCCCAGTTTTCTTATCAAGACTGAAATAGAAGTTTTCTTAAGGGTAGCCGCGAAGGCGCTCTCCATGGGGTTACAAACTATGGAAAACTGTGGAACGGTTGGGGTTTCAGAGTTTCGCAAGTAGAAAATCCTCACATTCATATATAAGCCCAACGTTGAGACTATACAGTCCCAGCGCTGGTGAGAATCGATCGGACAGCAAGGACCCCAAGGTACATAGAGCGCCATGCCCAATTTCCAATTTAGCCGGATATTCGAAAAAGAGGGTAGATATAGGAAAAGAGCGTTAACCCCAATTCGTAGAGGGTGAAATTCCGCAATGGCGTATAGAGCATCGAAGGTGGAGTAGGAGAATCCCAACGTGTGTAGACGCAGAGAAAGAGTGAAGAGACTAGCAGGAGAGAGAGGGTGCGCAATGATAGTCACTATAGGGGTGGACTCTGCAGGAGGATATCCCGGGGCCATCGTTCCAGCAGAGGTATACCTCCCTTGGAGACGCGAATATAGGGGTGGAATGAATAGTTGATCGGGCCTAAGAGGCCCAGCGCGACGTGGTTGGCTAGGTTAGGGGATGCAGTCCGTGCCCGGACTGTCCAGGGGTGCGCAGGGCTTTGCCATGGCCCATAAGGGTAGTGGACGAGGAGGGTAAGGGAGGATAGGAACCAGCAGCAACGGCAGCAGGGGACGTGACTGGCCTGCCAGGGGTGGCATTACGCCTAGACGAGCCCGGATCAGCGATACGGCGCCAATCCCTAACCAACCCCTATCCTTAATGCCACCCCCGACTCCAGGGCACGTATATCGTTACGCTCATGACACCGAGCTCTATGCAGCCGTCTGTCTCGCTACGTTATACGCTTAGCTGCAGTTACCTACGGATACGTTACCTAGACAGATATCCTAGACTCACTTGTAGATAGCTGTCACGGCAGTGGTGTGGGTCGTATATAAGCCAGACATCGGTTAGCTACGCATTGTCAACCCTTAACCTCAGTCTGGCCGATATCTGCATTATTTTCTGCGATAACCGATTGAACTTCCAATAGCTACCTTACACCATTACTTTCCCATGGCTGAACATCGCTCGTCCATTTCCACTTGTTCCATCTGATCCATTCCGTTTGAATTTCGTCTTCCATTGCAAATGGGGTTTCTCACTTAATTCAACGATGAATTAACCTATCCTTTCCTGAATACGAGATTCCATTGTAATTTGTCCTAAACGAAATGGCCACGAGTGCCCGGCTAACCTTCGCCCCCTCCACATGTAAGGACGTCGTTTACATGCAAACAGCGTGCGCGCGGTAACTGGCCCCGTAAAGAAGCAGCCCAAGATACGCCGCTGTCTGACGGTAATTTCGATCTTACAGATAGGAAGTTACAGCCCGCGGACTATAATTATTCCGCTAGCCCTATACGTATATACTTCGACATCATGTCTGACTGTAACGCTTGCATCTTCTATACCTACTGCCGTACGTGTACTAAGGCAGCCGCAATTACGCAAGGCCGCTTTATAGATTATACGCGAGACTCGCTATACGTGGGTCTGTTGTGGGTGGTATGGTCTTGCGACTACGTATATCTATATACGGGATAGTGAATAGTCAGCCGCTTTTACTGTGAGTCGAACGATACTATGTCCGTAGTGGTATCATGTATTTTATTGACTACCAATCGTAATTAGGAATCGATTCATATTTCATACCCACGCTTGATTGGTGATGATTACTATTCATGTGAAACTTGATGAAAATTCGGGTAATTACAACGCGGCCACCTGACGCTGTTCTAATTTCTATTATTCATCTATTATCACCGCAACACACGTTTCGAGTATGGTTTACGGAAATCAATGATTAATGAAAAATATTCGATCGATGTGAAAAATATCAGGAACGTGATACGAATCACGATCATCGTCACGAATATTATGGTTTTGATCGAACATGCCGATTTTGACGAGATTCATGAAAAAGATTCATTAAACAAATTTCACGGTTAAAATATCCCTGTGGGAAGAGAATTTCATTTAATCTCGAACAGGATTATCGTATGGACCATAGCATCCTTTGTCAGATAATTTCATGGTTTAACGTTAACCTTCTCTAAGCTTTACGAATACGTTTAAGATCTTTGCTTAAACACGATATCTTATTTTCGACATATTTATCTTACCGGTAACGCGTTTTAGAGGCCTCATTAAAAATGAAGAATTCTCAGCTGTAACTTTCTTAATACGTACAGATCCGAAAATATCATGCGGAAATGTAATAAAGCTTCGCCATCTAGCGTATTCCATTCGAAGCTTCGTCTCGAGCTCGGTGTTTATTGCGGATCGGAGACGTTTAATTCTTAACGGTCATATTTATTTTCTCCTTAGAACGCGAGAGCATCGCATTTGGCGGGTTTTGCAAATTGCCAGGCTCGGAGTGAGAGAATGTCAGGTTGCTCTGTAAAATACAAGCTCCCGGCTGAAGTCATACTTAGCGCTAAGTAATGAATATGCAGGCGTAATGCCGAAGGCGGATGGAAAGGGCGCGGCCATACCAGGTTAACGAAACACGGCATAACGGTGTAAAACATAATTATCAGTGGGAAGAGCAAGGCGCACGAGGTTGCATTATTCATGACCCGGTTATTCCGCTTTTAGAACGGCATTCTACCACAAAATTGCAGGCTTACGACTCCATTTCGATCGGATACATTGCAGAACGTATGAGACATCGAGTTCTTCATTTCTTAGCATCCAGACATGTCGGACTAAAATGAAAGCGTTAAAATCAGAAAAAGCGTCAAAAAAGAGAAAAAATTAATTCACCACTCCCTCGTCCCCGCAATGTCCGATGATAAAACAAATTTAATCGAGCGAACGACGTATGGGTCAAGGCATACCTGAAAAATTGGTATATAGAAAAAAATGAAGTTATCAAAAACAATAAAATAGAAAGACGGTTGATTCCTCAGTAAAATCGATTTTCAGGACGAACACGCCTACTCTCTGGGTAATCTACGAGAATCTATTACGGCTAAGCCAACCGCACGGGGCCGTACGCTCTCGCGGTTCGTGTATTTTAGAAGATTAGTTGCCCAAGGGAGAGCGAGAGAGACGGATAGAGACAGACAGAGAGAAAGAGAGTGAGAGGGAGAGATTGAGAGCTTGAGTTGTTCTTGCCGAGAGATAATGGGGCTGCGCTGTCAGTCTGTTAGATAACATAATACTTGGACCTGTTTACACTCCCACTGCCGCGTATTTCCTTAATTAATACCACAAACGAGGCGAGGGGTGGAATCAGAGAGCATAAGGGTGCTAGGCAGTGAGAGTATCAAGAGAATAGCGAAAGAGTAGAACGCAGGAAGATGAAAGATAAAGAGGGACACTGTTATACACACGCGTCTAGAGTAAGAGAGAGAGAGTGAGAGAGAGACTCTCAAGGCTTCTAACCGTCTAATGGAGCCTGTGCTATCGAGTTCATCCTATTGGTTACGTAACTACTGCACTATATACACATCCCATATATATACCCAGAATTTGGAAAGGGGTCGGGGGTTCCGCCAGATCGCTGTATTACTTACATGCCCAATGAAACATTATTCGAACGGAAGATCCATTCACGAGCCCTTATCCATCAGCACGTATGTATATCTATATCGATTCGCCTGGTCCTATATCCAAACTAGAAGGGTGCGAATGATCGTACCATTCAAAAGGATTCTCAGCCAGGATATATCCCATGAAGAAAAGCTCTCCGCTATCTTCACAGTCTACCCTCATACAGATACCCATCGTGAGCTTGCATAAACCCGTTAAATGCTCGCCCTTTTCGATAAGGATCTTGAACCCCCCCCAGAGTGAGCTATCCTTGACCCATCTTCGGTGCACCACCAGGACCACCCACTGTTGTGACGCATATATCCCACGTCGAGTATCCAAAGGAGATGGATTACTACACTATGAAATTCTCTAAGGCATGCTCAGAGCATACCCTATAAGACGACGTCTGTATACGCTCAAGGTTTCTGGCTGCACTTCCATTGTCTCGTTAATCGCATCAGCGGCCCGCTTCCGCCAAGAGATATTCGAGGCGTTCATAAGGTGCGTCGTCGAGCGTCGAGCAACCGTTGTCGGCACGGATGAGTTGTTAACGCCCGAGCCGGGCCATTGTTCCGTAATGAAGACTGATGACAGGACGTCAGTATGGAGGCGTGGGCGAATGAGCTTCGCGACAAGAAACCGCCGCCAGTTTATTAGGCGTCATTCAGGATAAGCCCCACTCTTTGTTTGCGAGCGACGCCGACGCAACGAACCACGATGCCTCGGATTAATGAACTAACGCCAAGGGGTGTCGAGAGAAGCTACGCGCCACTCTCCGTGGCTCCATGTTTTCCGGTTATTATAACGAGACAAAAAGTTTCGGAACTTATGTCGAACACGCGTTATAGCAAAGCGTCGCTGGAGTCGTGATCGGTTTGTTAACGGGCGAGGACAACGGAAGATTTCATAACCACAGGAGGACCGGACGGAAAAGAAAATATTGAAATTCCAAATTGTGAAGTCAAGTTGAACTGGTTCCTGATACGGGAAGTGTCAACCTTGTTGCCGGATGAGTCACCAGATTCTGGAAGAACTGGGTGCGCGGAGGTGACTGATGATCCGCTATTGGGAATTCTGGGAAAAAAAATCTTTCGTCTTTCCTGAATCGTCTATTGCAGTTTGAAAGTGCCTGTAGATAGATACCCGACCCTATCTTCTATATATACCGTAACCTAGACTTAGAAGGTTATCTTATCGGGTTCCTGTAGACTATTAGGCGGTGCAACCGGTTCGCCTCTGACCTGTCAGACTCACCGCACGCTGAGTAAATTCATCTTCGTCTTTGGCGCAAACGTGTTTCCCGAACAATAATCCCCATTATGGACTTTCTCGTTTCTGCTTAGACTTTATCCATCCTTCAGCTTGTACGTTTTACCTTTCATGAGTTATATCTTCCACCCCGACCGTCACCGGTACTCTCTCTTTAGTCGGTACTATGGGCTGCAGTGGAAAAACGTTGCATTATCCATATACCAGGCCAGGCTTTGCTCGGCTAGGAAAACTCGACGATAACTGCGGATCCAGCATCGTGTAAGAGAAGTAACGATGAGAGAGGAGAGAGAGAGGGAGAAAGAGAGGAGAGTATATCGGTTACCAAGAGAAACACGAGGAGTACTAAGAGCTAGAAGGAGGATATCGATTTCCAATCCTCAGATTAACTCTTTGCCGGGACGGTACTCGTGCATGGAAATAGGTATCGTGTAATGGATACTTGTATCCTCGGTATTTTTACGCGGGTATAGGAACGCTACACGGTTTGGAGTGTAAAGGAGGAGAAGAAGAGAGCGAAGTGTGACTGAGTAGAGTGTAGGAGATAGAGAGGGACGGAGAGATGGTACGAACAAATAGTGAGGGTTGAAATAAAGGGTTGCCAGATAGTTTGGCAAAACGGGTGTATTGCTGGATCTGTGAGTACGTAGTGAAAATGCAACCGACGCTGGTCCGTCAGTGCAATGGGAAATGTACCTGAAAGGGTGCCTTTCGACTCGGCAGTAATGGCCGAGGATTTTGAATGTCGTTGGAACGATAAGGGACGGAAGGCGACCATTATCGTGCTACGTGATCTTCGGAGCAGGAGGAGTCAGTCGTGCCCGTTCTTCCTTGGGATTTCGAAATACCGTGTGTCCTACCCTGTGTTATACGTAAGCTGCAGTAGATAGCGAACGTAGATAGTGAGACTGATTATATAGTAATACGTTAAAATAGAAATACTCAGCCAGAATTACCTTTTTGGACGTTATGGAATATCAAAACGGGAGCACTTGTCTTATTATTCCGGAAAAAAAATATCTTTTCTACTCTTCAGCCAGAAATAGAGCCAGAGGGCCGGAGCGGCCTTTTCATGCCGAAACGCCAAGTTGCCCCGTTCGCCAGCCATTCAGAACTTGGGCAGTTGACTCTTTATGCGCAAAGTTTCCCGGCATTTCGATTTTATGTTAATTTCATTTCACTACGTCGAAGCGGCGAACTTGAAAGAGTGTGTTCACGAGTGGATATATATATATGTTGAGAGAGAGAGATTTAGGTAGCTACGAATCCATCCTCATACTCTTATACGCCTACCCCACCTATCCACCCTCCACTCAGTCCCACTCACCCCTACCCTAACTCTCTCACCCACCTATCCAAGTTTATACCAGTCTGCTGAATAGGAATCGGTAAAATATCGTCCATCTCTGGGCTGGATTGTAATTCGACTTAAATGTCGTCTTGGAAACGTGACGCTCGATTCCCTTTATTTCTCTTGAGGCGATGAGGTTCTCTTGGAAACTTAGATAATTCCATGATTCCGCGTGTGCAGCTCAGTAGAAATCGTCCTTACGTGGCAGAAAGCAACGATTATCCATGCGTGTCTCTTTGGGCTGGTCCAACTTAGGTTCGGTATAACCATGTTCAAATTTAGTTTTCCCAAATTAGTTCAGACGTTAATGGCATACTGAAATAGGCGGATGAAATGGACTCTGGTCCCAATGGAATAGAAATTTCCTTGGCTGTGGTATAGCAATTTGGAGCTCGAGAGAAAGTTCGAAATACCGTGAGTATAATAAATATATCCCGAAGGTTGGACCTCTCGTCGGGGGGGCCATTGCACCGCAGACAGCTTTAAGCTGTCTGAAGCCTATTCATTTGACCGTCTCGCATTCTTCGCGAGTGAAGAGGGAGAAGGGTGCATGGGGGGAGCTGAAACCGAGGGAGGGGTGAGGAGGAGGGGTTGGCGGGGGTGCAGAACGCTGAGGGGGTTGCGAGTCATCACGAGGTTATTATTTGCTCGTCTCGGCGTTGCTCGGGGGTTCTCGTGGAACCTCGGGGGTGTATGCAAACAGCTGTGCGTGGCGGCAACCACCTCATACCTCTGGGGCAGCCCTCGAGTCAAGCGGGGGATGCGAGTCAGTGCGACGGTGCGACCCTGAACTTGCGCGGCACCCGGTCGATAGGAGGTTCACTGTCCTGACTCCTGCTTTTCTGGCCTCTTACTGATCCATGCTGGAGGCATCGTCAAATCTGAGGATGCTCACCGTGAGAATATCTTACAGCTTGAGTTCTACCGTCTTGTATATGCTTATAGCCAGGGGACAGTACCGTGACGCGAGGGATCGTCGACGAAGAATCTTCCAAATGAAGTAGGGGTGTCGAGGGTTGAAAAAGCGGAGGTGGACGTGGCCAAAAGTTTGTGAAGCAAGAAGAGGAGGAACGTAAGGAGCCCATGGATCGATACGAATCTCGGAGACTGATTTGTGATCTTCATCCCCATTTCGGAATATTCACCCCTTAGGATTTTGATAAGAGAAACGTCCGTCGTTTTCTGGGCTGCTACTATTTCGAACCGTCTTATTCTTTCCCGGGCTATATACGCGATGGAAGGTCGTGCCCGGAGGCCCGGAATATTCTCGGGACTTGCAAGGGTAGTTTTCCGAGGGTGGTATGGGACTCGACTGAAAGACGAGGATTCGCGCGAGAACCATCCCCAAAGTCTCGAAGCCTTCCTACCGTATCCGTAGTCACGTTGCTGTCGTTATCGTCGTCAACGGGATCCGGCGACGTTCCCGACTCACCCCTCCCTACCAAGAGGGTGAGACGTGGCTCCAGCTAGTTCGGCATCGAACCGATTCCTGCGCCTCTCGTCTACTAATACTCCATTTACATATTGCCTTTAACATCCCCCAGGATCCAAGTCCTAATAGCGTCTCGAGGAATTAGCGATAACTGTGATCATCCGTTGTCAAACTACCTTCAGGGTCTAGGACATCGCACCCCTTCCGTGAGACGCGTTTTACTAACTGCGCCGTACAACAGCCAATATAATCTCCAAGTTTCTCTACTTCTATAGTAATACAGTACCAGCGTATTGGCGAATTTCAAAATTATTCCAATTGGCTCCCGTGGTACGATAGCGCGCGTTGGCATTGATAGATCAGACGCAAGATAACGAATATCCTCAATGAGCATTAGTTCCAAGTGAAATTATAATTCGTTTCGGTCCATCGATTGCGATTCGTGATAAGTTGGCGAGAAGGTTGTTATCACGAGTTGTTGGAAAATTGGAGGACGTAGGACGCGGAATCAATGAATTCCCGACAGAGAGTTCAGGATTTGCCAGGTAACTGGGACAAAGTTCCAAAATTAATGCCATTCGGAGCTCTTCAAGCAGCAATTAAAAACTGTTCACATTTAATTAAAACATTTCGGCACCCTGCTCTCCTCGCTACATAGAGAGAGTATAGAGTCGGCTTTGCATTGTATATATATATATTCAAAGTACATATAGTATCATATATAGGCTATAGCTGTTAGCTATGTGGAGTCGATGGGGTTGCCGGTTAGCTGATAGGGGATAGATGTGGCGAAAAGGGGTGAAAGAGAATGAGGGGTAGAGTCCACGTGTGGGCCACATAGGGGTTGTGCATAGTGTACCAGAGTCGAAATATATGTAGGTGTCCTAGTTAAATGCGCAACTAACCGCATAGCATCGGTATTACCTTGCTCCGCCACTTTTCCTCGTAAACAGACTCCGCGAATGCATTTGAGATGTTTATAACGGTTACAGAGAGAGAGAGAGAGAGAGAGAGAGAGAGAGAGAGAGAGAGAGAGAGAGAGAGAGGGGGAGAAAATGGCATAGAGAAGTATTGTAAGCGGAGGTTGCGGACTGTGCGGTATGGTAGGATAGCGGGTACCGAAGAGAGTTGATGCACGAGGAGTAAAGAGAGAGAGAGAGAGAGAGGAATAATTTCGAAAGAGTATGGGACTGAGTGAGGGAGCTTCAAGGCTGGTGAGCGACTTTTAATATTGCCTAATGCGCGTTTACTCGGGTGCTGCTGCACTGCGGCGGGGATGTTGGGAAGGGGCGTAGGGGCGGGAGAGGGAAGTCGTAGTCGAAGCACGGGGTACGTAGTGCGGGTGGTCGGCGGGATGAAATCAGCCCAGGAAACTTCCCGGTGGAGGAGACATCGCTTTTGCTGGTTGTTGGAAGCACATCGAGAGGGAGTTGCGGGGTGGGAAAGATCACGGGGATGAATCCGGTGAACGGAACGTCTCGGAGTAATTGGGACTGGGCGCTAATGGGATTTATTTTATATCGTGCATTTTTATCCTTGATTCTTATTTTTACCTCTTTTTTTCACCCTTTCGTTTACCACCCTTAATGTCACGGACAAGACAGACTACTGGGGATATTTCGCTGTGCCTCACAGGAATCCCTTGAGGAAATCTCACGGCATTCGCCGTACCCTTAACCTTTGAACTTTTTCCTCGAGTAAAATATACCAACCCTTAACTAACTTCGTGACACGGACGCATCCTCGTACTGAATTTGTACGTGGGTATTGAAAAATTTATTTACCCTTGATAAAAGAGCGAAAAGAGTATAATGCCGAAAACTGGATTAAGAACCTAGATTTACTTTTTAAATATGATAATGAAATAAATCTAGCGCAAAGCTAATGCGATACCCGTGTAGAGCGACCTCCTATTCGGAAGCGTCACCCTTATCAGCCTCTAGGGTGGTAATAGCCCGCGAGTCTGTGTATTCACGTTTCAAGTCCACTGGCTTCCTTGCTAGGGAAACTTTTTTTTGCCTTCAGTTAAGTGTAAAAGCTAAGAGTCAAGTCCAAATGAGTGGAAAAAGTGGAGAAAGTGTATAAGGGTTATAAGGAATGAGAAAGGGGTGTAGCGCGAGAAGAGCGTCTATGAGGTGGGACAAATAAATGGCGTAGGGTAAGGGTGTGTCGGTCTGACTACTCGAGGAGTGTCTCTACTGTGAACCCACTCATTTATTCATAACGTAGTGGCATGTCTTTGTTCTCCATGTTGACCGGCCGAGATTAGCCTCGCAGGGGTCACGCGTTAAGACCTTTTTCAAGGGAAGAAGATGATAATGAAGATTAATGGGGTTTCTTCTTGCTGGCCGTCTCGGTTGACTTCTACTACTTTCTTTTTTTTCCTCGCTACTACACGTTTCGTAGATGGTCCCGGATGACCGACAAGATGATCCTCCGGGTCTCGAGACTCTGAAAATACCTTTAGCCCCTATCGAAGCAAAACCCACCCCTTTGTGGTCGTATCCTACTGCGGAAAATTCTTCGGATACCAAAGTACGACGCGACCTTCCGCAGGCGTTTCTTGTTCCGCTATTCATAAATCAGGGGATTAATGGGAGATATCTCGGTTCTCATCGAAGAGCTGTTTCGCACTTTGACTCGGTCGCAGCTGCTGGATTAATATAATCGGACAGAAAAAAATATGAGATCTGCCAGTCGAAGGCAAAATGAGAGGAGGCCATGGCTTGGGGTTCAACTGATTGGAAAGTATTTTAATAAAAAAGACCCTCCGAGTTCACCATTTTCTTTTCATATTCATTCACCCTCCTGGCTCTTGCTCTTTTTTTTTCATCCCCCGCTACATCATGGGCTTACGGGATCGATCGAGCTTCGATTTTATTTTGAATTCTTAATCAGAGACTATGTATATCACATACGCAGACAAAAATTGAATGTGTAGCAGTAGCCGTGATATAATTCAGTAATGCTTTCTGGGTCAACGTTAACGGAAAAAAAAGAGAATACTAAAAAGAAAATGGTGTCGAGAAACGGAATGGATAACAGATACACACAGATAAAATGAGCTTTTATGTATGCTGTAACCTGGATTCTTTCGGACACGAGCAGTTGGTACCGAAATATATAGGTTCACATATCAAAAATAATTACATGCAAATTATATGAATAAACATTGGGAATTTTCAACGAATTTCCGTTAACGATCCCCGCGCGTCTCTGCAGCCACCGTACGGGGTAGGTAGGCAGAGGTAGGCTGTAGTGGATACCGGGTAGACTTCGCTGTAGCCACGTTCTCCCCTCTCCTCGTTAAATATATATACCATGACACACGCGTGTTTGGTATAATATCGCAAACGGGGTGCAGCGTAAACAATTTGTACGGCTGCCGAAGCTGTACACGCATATATATTTCAGTGTCATTTTAATTTGCACACTCGGAATATTTTACCATCGCATTTGCATCCGCATTACAGCCGGCGCAATGTAATCTCGTCGATATTTTGTGTTGCTTTGCAGAGAAATGTTGTATCCTCCATTTTAATTATTCACGGGCGAAAGCGTAGAAGCGCAATGGCAGAAGATAGTAGCACCCTGCGAATGCAGTTCGTAATTTCGCGTTTCACGCTCTTTCGTTCGTCGGTGTGTCTTTCGCGAGAGTGACGTCATAAAAAGTAAACGAAACGAAGACACACGGAGGGTGAGAGTGAATTAGAAAGAAATGAGAGTAAAACAAGAGAGAGAGAGAGAGAGAGAGAGAGAGAGAGAGAAAAAAAGGAACCGCGAGGATGAGCCCGATAAAAATTGCAACTGTGATAGGATAGTTTTTTTTTTATATAATAAAAAGATAAAAAGACAGTTTTCTGGTCCTCTAATGGCAGTCGTTACCGTTCTTCTCTCTTTCTCAAGCCCTCTTTATTATGTCTGACCTCGATTGGCCAAACCACCCTTGAAGCCGCTGATAAACCAGCTCCAGGATCGATCGGCAGATCAGACGCCTTCGTTACGAGGGATATTATACGCGACTCCGGGGCTGTTTGATAGATACATAATTCAGGTTCTATCCATTCCCGGTCATAACCGTAATTTATCCGGGAAGGCGCGATAACCGCAATCTTATTGCAACTTCAGGACGTTATAGCGCAGCCCGACATAACTCAGTGCTCAACGTATAAACTTCCTCCCTTCTGAGGCGACTCTCCATAGTCTTCTGCTTCGCTTTAGTGGTTGATCCTCCGAATCGATTCGACGTTCCCTTCTTACTTGCTGGATTCGGTGTTACGGAGTATGTCTTATATAACAGAAATCCTCCATTATCCCCTCTTCTTCTCCCTATAGGAGCAACCGCGAAAATCTCTTCGGGCTGAATTCGCCATAGATCAGCAGTTGCTTCAGCAGAAGTTTCGCGAGGACGAGCCGGCGGCACATCTTGTCGTAATGAGGCAAGGGCGGTTTGGTATAATGCTTGTAGGGGTGGCTCTCTCGCACCCTCTGGCGTGTTTGTGGTGGAACGTCACAAAGTTACATTCTGAAGCACCCAGCCCATGCCGGCCGTGCACGGTCCTTTCTGGATGGCGCGGATGCTGGAGAAGGAACAACTGTCGTATCTCGGCGTAACTAGTTCTAGAAGAGTCTGTGCTTACAGCTTAAGTCTGAAAGGACTTATCTGGATAACTATGGAATTCCGCGAAAGTCCTTACAAACAATAAGAGATCCTTTAACGAACCTTCAAATATTCCCAAAGAGATTTTAAGGTATGGTGAAGAGATATCCTATGACCTGATTTTAATGGAACGTAAGAAGGTCCTGGGAGGGTTTGGAATTTTTGTCCCCCTTTTTTATCAAGCTCGCGACCTTTTACAGGGGAGACCCTCGTGTCCGAGGATAAAGCTCCCCATATCTTTTAGGATATTAAGGAAATACAGCAATGGCTCCTTATATTATCTTCTTATTAAATTATAAAATAAACGTTTTCCTGTTCGTTTGTTGGTCTTTCTCAAAAATTGTTCAGTCATGCTAGGAGTTGGTGGTTTGAGGTGAAATATAAAATATATTCTAGTCGAGTCACTAGAAAATGGTGATTGGTACAGGTAAGAGTGCGTGATGCTGGAATACCTTTTGGAGATTCTTGGAACTGTTAAAGATCTTATAGAGAAAAATTTTATTTTTGGTAGTCGAAATAAAAATTGTCAAAATTACTTGAATGAATTTTGTGATCCGTGATAGCGTAACTCGAGTCGAGGGTGGAGTAGGAAAATTTCAGTAAAATATTAAGAACGAGTCGATGTGGTTCTGAAGCGGGAAGACATCTGCTCCCGGCTACTAAATAATATCTGGGATCCTCTTGACAAATGTAATATGGCTTTAATCGTGATACAAGCTGTTCCACCTTATTTATGACTAGCACGCTGCCAACTAGTATAGTACTAACCGCGATCCTCGAGGATGACTCGACGTGTGGTAATCCGGTTTGTTCACCACGACCTCTGCAAGTCAGAAGGTGTGTACCCTGACTTTGGCGTCTCCCGGAGAGAATGGGAGTTGCCAGGATGATAAAATTTCTTGAGAATTTGTCCTCGAATTTGGTGAAATCGGTCGTTCACGAGGTGGTGCATTCGAAGGGGTTGGAAGTGGTGGTTGCGGTACGAAGAAATGGTAGGAGAGGGGTGTTGGAGGAAGATGAGTTAGGTATCGGGGAAACAAGAAGAGATTCGTACTGAATAGAAGGAGAGTAGTTGGTTAGGGGATGGTGATAGGAGGTGCAGAAGGGTAATCTTTTGACGTGGTCTGGAAGGGTGGATGGCTCAGAGCCTACTGGGGAGAGTATGGCACGGTACTATCTGGCTACCCCATCCTGTAGCAGTGCCGTTTGTCATTACGGCTGGCCACATTTTATTTATAATAATTGGTTAGAAACAGTTACGTGGTTCTGGCTCGAGAGGGGGTAGGCGGGGGTCCGGGGAATTTATGAAGTCGGCCCTGGACCGAGCCAGGGGATTCTGGGGTGTCTTGGTCTCTTGGAGGCCGTCCAGATGCGGGTGCACTCCGTTCTGGCCAACCCCTGTATAAGGGTTGGCCATCTTACCGCGAAGAGACAGATCGCACTGCTGTCACTGGGCACAGCCGGAATGATAAACGAGCGCAATGTTGCTGTATAATCATGCCTCTGCACAGGCACCACCCCTTCTGGACTTACCACCCTCTATCCTCCTTAACCGCGCAAACACACCCCTGGACTGACGTCAAGACGTATAGAACTGCGTGGCCGTATATTAATCGTACGTCAGCGACTAGACTGTTTTAACCGAATGAAACCAACTGTATATAGGGATAGCTGTATAATTACGCTAATTAGGATTCTATGTATCAATGCCATATTTATATACAATACCGCTCATTAATTTCAAGACATTCCCAAATTTTCCGAATTCGATAGGCCTATCGAAATTAATGGGCGGTCAGTAATTTTCAAAATTATTCCAAGGATGATACAGCGCTATGGCGTCCAGCTCAGTCTCCCAGAATGTTCAGCCAATCTCTTTCGAGTGTTTTAGCCATTCCTTGGAAATTCCTCTTGCACACGCATTACCAATGTAAATCCCAGGTCCTCCGCCACGACTTTTTGTCAGGCGAATCCTCGCAAATCGGTTTAAATACGTACGGCGTGCAAAGTGCAGAGAGCCCAGCCAAGTCTAGACACCTCTGGAGCTGGCTCCGCTTCTGCCTTCTATCTGGCTCTGGTTTCAGGCTTCTCTATAGGGTGAGAACATTCACATAATTTCTCACGACATGATGCCATAGATCGTTCTTCGCTGATATGCCAACGAATAGTATACATCCATACAAATATATATTACTAGTCCTAGCATACTTGAACCAGTAGTTATCCCCAGCGTTATCCCCATTGCCGGTATCAGCCACCATAGCCATCACTACGCCCGACGCTCAGCCAAGTCTCCGACGTTATTGCTGATCCCGGAGATTTAT
Source organism: Cephus cinctus (assembly GCF_000341935.2). Taxonomy (NCBI): domain Eukaryota; kingdom Metazoa; phylum Arthropoda; class Insecta; order Hymenoptera; family Cephidae; genus Cephus; species Cephus cinctus. Next base: position 879,905 of record NW_014333166.1, on the reverse strand, counting down.
GGCGGAACTCCTGCACACATGGCGCTTTAATTATGTGTGCTCGCTGAAATGAATTGGCGAATATTTTATGCGCCAGGGTTGAACCCCCCCCCCCCTCCACCATCGAATTTATTACGTACCTTATTTATTCCCGGAGTATCGGTCCTGGCCATCCTTTCGATTTACCAGCAAGTCCAGGTATACTCGGGTGCTCCACCAGCCTGTAACGTCTGATCCACAGTTTGACCATACACGGTACGTAACTACTTGGCGGTCTTGACTAGACTTCACAGGACATTAGCCAGCGCGTTTCACCTTCTCGTACAAAAGGGGTTAAGCATCCCCGACGTGGGATAATACGTACGTGTCAGTCGACTCTCTTGACTAGCGTCCCGACGTTGTCTAGACAGCCTCCGGATCGGCGCCGCTGATGGCGTCGTCAACGGGCCGGCTATTAATTGTTACCGTATCTTTATTTATGCCCCTTCCAGCCTTCTACCGGAGGTTAGTGCGCCCCTTGGATAATGGTCCGCGTCCCCCTGTGACCGTTCGCTGGACATTGTTATCCTCCGGAGTGGATGAGCTACTCGAATCGTCACTTCGAATTGACAGGAAGGTTTTAGGCTGAGTGGGTGAAATGGAGAATGGTTCTGACTGGATCTATGACGTTGACGGGCTAGACAAAAAAAAGTCTCCGGGATCTAAAAGCAAAGAAGGACGCCCGAGTTCTCTGCAGCGACGTTGCGGCGTAGAAATATTGGCAAGGACCCTTACAATAATATTTCCCAGCAGAATTAAAGAAAACTCACCCTTCTATGGTGTAACCCTCTGTCAGCAACGTCTTCGTGTGTATGGTATAACTGTATATAAAACTTTCCATAATTCCGCCTGACGCTTCCTGTGATTTAGCAAGGACCCTCTCTCGTTTTCGGCACTCTTATATGCTCCTACCCTTACGTACTCTGACTATAGAACCTATCCCTGACATCAGCGCCGTCTACCCTAATACTCACTATCACCCGGCAGTCGACCATCAGACCCTTTACCAATTTTCGCTCGTCCCTGTCACCACGCTGCACGACCACACCCGTACACGGATACCAATAACCCAATGCCACACTTCAGTACCACCCCCTTTCGTATCCCGTCACGCATTTCGAGTGTGATCTCGTCCCTATATTTTCAGAATCCCTAATGACGCTAATTGGATGATTCAATATTGTTTCTACGTGATCGGAAACTGAATTTCGCACGGTATGATTCGTTACACGTGATTTTATTCGCGTGCTCTCTGACGGTCGAAAGATTAACTTTGATCAAATGTCGAGAGAAAAAACAGAACACGTTCACCAGCGAAAGCAGCCTCATTAAGTTTCAGCAGGGTGCGATAACAAGGATTCCGTTTGAAACGTCACCGAGAGACGGACGTCGTTCTAAAATGCAGTGCAACGTCCTTGCCAGTTGGCATGAAAGGCTATTGCTACACAGCAAAGATGAATAGTAGCTTGTGTCAAAGTAGAATAAGGGTAGTACCGCGGGGGATGAAAAGAGGGCTGAAATTAATACACCTTGCTGCTGGCATGGCACGACCCATGAATATGTAAACCTGTTTTGTGACGAGAAGCGTCTAGTAGAGAGGAGAAGGTAACGTCATTTCATGGCGAGGGACGCCCCGGGGCTAAACTACCACTTAAGTATCACTTGGTAATTTCTACCGGTTATGGATCTACTGCTTTTTCACCCCTGACTATATCCACCGAATCGATTTCCTTCTTATACCCAGAGGGCGATAGTTGGTCGGTATAGGAACGCGGCTGATGTAAGTAGTAACCAACCCCCTTTAATTTCACCAAGCTATTACCAACCCCTTTCGAAGTTTTCATGAAAAAAAAAAAAAATAGCCTTGTCTATAACTATGGATTATATTTTCTGTTGCAGGTAAGTCATCGAATCCATTATGGCCGCACGTTGGAACTCTCATGACGTAATATTGACCGGGTACATTAAACCTAACCTATATCCATGCCCGACCTAAATGAAGTGAGCCTATCCAGATCTTCATTATCCTACGGTAACATCGAGGATCTATCAGGAGGGGTTGGTATAAGAAGAGAAAAAAAAGGAAGCATTAAAAAAAAAAGTGTAACAGGGAAGATCATACCCAGATATCGGACAATGGCTGCGTGCCAGATAGGGGCGGCGTCCTGCGACGTTTATCAATCTATAAGAGGCAACGACTCACAAAGAAACTCTGTTTCTTAATGACCGGCTCTTGTAGTTCGCGAACTTCGTGTGTACGCGACGAGAAAACACGCCCACGGCATAACTGCCATTGTGTCGCCAAGTTTATGCGAGCACACCCCAGCAAAATGGTCTGGCAGTTGGTATTTTTTTCGTTTTCTTCCTTTCTTATGTTTCCTACGTTGGTTTCTTTTTTAACCTTCTTCCACGCCTGCCAACCATGCACAGGTGAAGCATTAACATAGGTACGTATATCGTAATATCTTGTATGCGTTTCCATTTAGCTCTCTTACTTTTCCTTTACGCCTGTAGCTGCACGGGGGGTACGTATACGTACTGTAGCTATTAGGTGCAGCAGCAATAACAGTAACAAGAGTAACAAAACGCGCGACGCTTTTACCCTGTTAGATATGCCAGAAAGATTCTACGTATCCGTTTCTATCTCCGATTACGGGAAGCAGAGACGGTAAATTTGCCTTGGGGGTAGTTATTTCAACCTCGCGGAAAAACGTGCTGTTTAAAACTACCCTCGGCGCTCGTTGCTGCCACAACCCTTCTCGGCGTCCAATGTCCTATGGCAAACGGTTGAACTCAACCGGAGAATGGACTGCGACGGTATTTCGATTTATGTCCTGGATAAGGAAACGTGTACCAAGGAATTAACATGGAGGAAATATTTTTCCCTTTATCCTAAAGGATCATCCACAACGTTTTCTTTTATCAGATACTTTTTTCTTATACAGTCCGAAGCTAATTATTATTGTACTTAGGGTCAGAGTGCAGCTACACGTACCTACTATCTGTAACTACTATGTAATGTTAATGGTTACTGCCGCTACTTGCTATCCTTGCGCGCATTGTGGACGCGCCTAGTTGCCGCACCTGCACGGTACAAAGAACAACACACGCCCTATGCGCGTCGTTGAACCGTGAGTTGAGGGCTTTACACACGTGGGATGCTCGAGGGTTGCCCATACGTATCTTGGATGGGTGTACGGTGTGGGATACGTATATAACAAGTTAGGGGTGTAGCTACCATAAAACCACCCTGGTTTATCCGACTGGCCCGTAGGTGCGCAACGTTTCTGCGATCGTTAATTTTACTCCGTGGAGAGAAATAGCGAGGTCGTTTCTTGCAAAAAGCACAGGGCGATTCGGTTTCCCTTGAACGCTTCTAGAAGCTTTCGGACTCCGAACTACCTTATTTTTACTTTAGCTGTATCGCAACCTTATCTACCTACCTATACATTTTAGGTACTTGGACCTAAGAACACCGTATTCTATACTCGGAGGTATCCTGTTTGTTGCTACTTGTCTTTTTTATCCCTTTTCACAAATTTCTTATAGCGTGACGAACAGGCAGTACGTGGCGCTGCGAAAGTTTTTAGACTTATCGCGAAATTTTTGTGTAATCAAAATCACGTTAACAGAAAATTTCGTATTGTTTACGTATGAAAAATCGGGGGAGTATATGGGTGAATTGTAACATTTTATTGTTTTTTTTTTATTATTAAATTTTTCTCGGTCTATCAATATATTGAAACTTGTAAACTGATAGTTTTAACAATTAGATTGAGATATTTGCACTGTTAGGGGATGATAAAACTTTGAGCTTTTTTTATTGGATACAAAGAGAATTTCCTTTGAAGGTGCAATTTGGAAATGATGCCAATGGCTATGGTTGCGCTGGTGGTAAGGGTTGTGCTTGCGAAGCGTAATAATAAAGATGAAGAAAACTTCAACCCCGATGGCTGCGGAATGTTTTCATTTCGAATCGAGAAACAATTTTAATTTACCAACTGGCCGACGCCCATCCCCTTCGTAGTCTGAATGCCCATTCGTTGTAACGGCTTTGTTTCATTTAACAAACCGGCCGCCGACTGCTGGCCCCACTCAGCCACCACGAGCCCTTCTCTCCATTCGAGTTAGTTCGTTTAAACCCAGCTTTATTACTGATTACTCGAAAAATTGATGTCCACCCCATTAATGAAGCCAGCAGTCCAATAGGAGTGGTTTTCGTCTTCGTCGTATTCATGGTTAGGCAGTCATACCTGTATTAGAGCTTCTTTGAAACAATTTCTAAACAAAATTGTCTGATGCGTCTGTAGCAAAAAATGGGATTATTATAATTATCTCTTTTAAAAATGAAAAAAAGAGGACCAAGAGAACGATGCGTTATTAAATTAGATAGGAAACGAAGCGTAGTCGACTCGGTAGAATTTTATAGCACGAGGTCCGATAAATTAGAAACAGTAGAGTGTCAGCTGTTGGTATAGTAAGGGCTGAAAGTAGAGCAGTCCGGGATAGGACAAACGAATCTGAAATTCCACGTATGAAACTGTAGATTGCACACATTTGGCTGCATTGTGAAGCCGTCAACCACAACCTGCAACTGCAACAGTAGTCAAGCGGGGTTGAGCGATCGAACGTTTCCAAAAAAAAAGCGAGCAGCAGGCGCAGACGTAGGCAATGAATTTGCACGTGTAAATGTTTCCCTAATGCACCCTATGAACCCTGGGCAGTGTTATGACCTTTTCTGGGCATGGGTACCGTAGTAGTAACTCATGCATAACTAATACCCAAGTAACCAGGCGTATACCCATAGGGTTTACTGTGGAAGGGTCTGTACAGAACAAAATACAGAATGGGAAGGTCCGCCCGTGCGTTACCCCAGCGTGTAAAATAATGAAGTGTAGCTTGTCACTGGCTCCACCGATAATATGAATATTTCATTTGACCGAAATGCAACGCGGCAGTTCCGCAACGTTCGACCAGCCCAACGAACACTCGACGCGGGAAATTCAATCAGGTTTTAACTAGGAAGACTAAATTTGCAAAAATAGCTTCTGACCCGGTCATCCCGTATAAAAATCCAGCTCCGCGTATCTGTACCAGAATCCGGAAGTGACGTTGACAAATTAAAGAGGACACAGAGGCGTAATTGAGAGAGAAGACATTTAGCTCGACTGCCTATAGTATGTTCGTAGTTGGTTGACGAAGTTAAAAAAAAAAGGGAGTGTCGGAATCTGTCGTGAATTTTACGGAAATCGGAATCCTTCGTAAATTCCCACTCAGAAATTCCGCGCGTTCACCCGGAGGCACAAATCAGGGTTGTCTAATAAGGTCGTCCTGGGGTAAGCCTGAGCGATGAGCTTTTCAGCGAAGGTTGGAGTGCTTCAGGATATAGCCAGCCTACTCACCCTTCACAGATTCATATATATATATAACTGCTTGCTTTTCGGGGTTGGAACGAAGACGGGTTGAGGGGTTGTACGGGGTAGGATTACACTGGGCAAGGAGTGGTGTGGTGTGACGGGGGTGGAGAATCGTAGGGTTGCAAGGGTGCCGAGAGCATACGGGAGTCAATCCACTTATTGGAATGCCTCGCGTCTCGTTCGCGCTTCGCTATCGCCTCAGCCGTCTAGCTTATTCTCTTCGATTTGTATTGTCGTCGGGCGTTACGACGCTTAGATACCCACCCTTACGTTAGCGTTACTAGCTCGGTGCTTGCAACAGCCAATACCCGCTTTACTTTAGTGCATTCCTACGTGAAATAAAGCTCGCTACGTGTGTCGTCTCCTACTGATATAAGGCAGATCGAGACACCGGGAATGTCTCACGTTTCTCCACGTGTACACACATAGCACATACTTCCCTATATACTCTATTCAAGCTTTTTCTTACCCCGTGTATACGAGCTTAACGGCAACACCCTCGTCCCTTAGGGTCAATGCGAAAAGCACAGCGACACTTGACTCCGGCCTAATCCCGGCGAAAGCTCTTTAACGCACAAAGTAAGGTACGAGAAGAGGCGAGGGGGCGGCGGTCGGCGTCCCTTATATTTCACTTTGCGAAAGTTACGATGTCAGATATAGCTTATAGGGGGTGTCCAAAAGTCTATATAGAGATGCTCTATATTGCAACGGGTGGGTCTCCTTGGTATCGCGGAGTCGAGCAGCTCGATCCGCGGCGAATTAAAAAATAGACGCGCAAGCTCTTAAAGTGAGTGAGCGACGATAAAAAGTAATGAAAGTAGTAAAAGCTCGAGCTCGTGCTGCCTGGCTCACTGGGAGGGAAAGCCCTTTTGAGAGAACGTCACCTCGGGGCTTGACCAAGAAGATGGAGCCTCCCTGCTATACTCGACCCTCTGCTTCTAGGCTTCCAATGTCACAGGCAACCTTCCACCTTCTACCTTCTGAAGGTCCAATGTCCTTTTAGCAACGTATACTCTTCATAACCCACCCTACCTTAATAACCCACTTATCTTCAGCCCCCACCATCCCCATACTCTCGATCTTCTTCAGACAATGTAATAACCACTTCTACCAGGGCAAAGAAATTTCCCAGGACAAACGATTAGAGGACTTTGCGAAAGCGGAATAAAGGCCTTAATATGTCTGCCGTTTCAGCTTTACGAGTGCCGCACAGGAATTACTCGATGGCGGTGATTAAAACGCGGAGGGGAAAACTACCCATTACGGGCTTGTTCTCATGGAGGAGGATGAATCTGTGATCCGGCGGAATATTCTTTCTCTTTCAGACTCCGAACTCCTGTGCGCTCGTACTGTATATACACTGAACCGCGTATAACACGTAGAGCACTACGTCATTTCCGTAAAAAACGTATTGATGGTCAAAATAAAAGGAAGGTAAATAAGGGAGGGTGAAATGAACAAAAAATAAATCAAAAAGCTTTCAATCTCCCAGGATCCACGCTGATTGCTCTAAATCATACTGCATCTGTGTGGTATGAATTTTTTTTGCCTCCATAGTCATAATCCAACGGGAAACATAATACGAGAAAATCCCTCGTCTCCGTGAATGGTGTCGCTCGTATTTTGCGCGCGACACTTCGCATGTCGTATCATCTGACACAACTGAATTATGAAACGTCAATTACGAGCCAGCTGGAACGGGGGGATGATAATCAATATAGACCAGACAGAAGGTACGCGAATATATATATATATATTGTATATATCGGTGTATGTAATGTGCATACGTGCATCCCGTGGGCGGTACACGTTGACCCCTGGAGTGTCCTTTGGAAATTTATCGAAGCTTCAAAATCAACGTCCAGAAAGCGCGGGTACAGGAATGGCGTCCCGACGCACGAGTTCCGATGTAATCGGCATGGGGGGGGGGGTTGTATGTTTGGATGAGAGTTAGCTACCCTCTGGGGTGGATGGAACGAAGCGATTGTGCGTATAGTAGACGATCGTAGGGTGTATGTAAAATTGGATTGTATATATTACATCGATGGTACTTAGATATAAATGTACAGGTATAGTATTGTTGCTATTAGTGTATATAACGTTCTGGCTATGTTTGATAAATAACCGGGGCTCGCGCAATGCCTGTTTCCCAGGAATAGAAACATTAGCATCGTGAACGCGATAAGCCCTTAGCTGCAAATGCGCAACCCACCCTCACTGGCAATTTTCTGGCTAATGTAAGTCAGGGTGCGCACCACTTGTGTCGACGGTGCGGATGAAACGTAGAACGGTAGAGAGGAGTCAGATTAAGGGATGCGGATGGGAGCGTGTAGGGATAGGGTCTAACAGAGGCTGCAAGGGGTTGGTGGGGCGAGAGGATATAGAGAGGAAGGATAAAAAAGGAAGTAACAAAGCGACGGTTGGTGCATATATTCACGGTAAAAACCACCGCGGCAGAAAGCGGATGCGGAGAAGAGCTCGGATGGTTGCTGGAGCTAGTTCGGAGGGTGGGCTATGGGGATGCTGGTAATCTTCCGGCTGATATTTTATGTGTGTCCTGTGACCGAGGGTTCTCACCTTCTCTCTCACTCTCGATGCTTTAGTCGTCTCTTGCGCGTAGAATTTTCATCCCCTTCTTGAATGTGTCTAATAATTTTTCTTTTTAAAGAATTTAGAATTGGACCGGAAGTCTGTTGCCGATGGTTTCTCTGGGTACTAAGTGAATTTCTTTTTTTTTTAGGTAAGGGATGAAAAAGAGGGTTGTTCTTCTTGGTCGACGCTTCATGGTTATAGTGTGGTACATTAGTCTGTATATTTATGTACTTATAAAATCTGAAAATTTTTCTTGTACTTCCAATTAACGAATTCTATGATTTTTATTTGTATGTATTCACTAGGTGAAACCGGCCTCCCGACGCCGGTCATACCAAGGCAGTGTAATTATCGTGGCGAAACGGCCCTCGAGGTATCGCTTCGTCATAATGAGGATCAATTCGGCATGACAGGGTAGCTGCTCGCGTTGCTAATGAATTTACGACAAAGGAACGTACGGGTCCAGGGTGGTTCGATGGGAATCAATAATCCCGTTAAATATTTCATGGATTTCGCGTAATACGGCGCTCTGGTCACGTCGCTCCCATCTGTCGCGATCGGCCAACTTCAATCGTTAATGGGAGCAAACGCGTATTCGCCGGGTTGTGTGGATGACGTAGCTTGTTTATGCGCGCCATGTGATGGCATACTCACAATCGGAGTGAGAGAGTAGATCGGGTGGGTGATGACGAAAAGAGAGAGAGAGAGAGAGAGAGAGAGAGAGAGAGAGAGAGAGAGAGAGAGAGAGAGTCGTATGGGTGAACTGGACGTAGCAAACATACGTGGAATTTACAAATTCTCTTTAAAATTGCTATTTCCATTGGTCCTGTCGAGGCTGAACCTGATGTATGCGCAGATGCCGCCGGCTTTCGGCTTTCCACAATTTTTCCTGTACCCATTTCTCCTCGCGGTACCACGTGAAATATACAATGTATCATTTCTAATAGTCCCGACCGTCCTCGTGTCTGATTCGTTCGATACTTTTTCCACTGTCATCTCGTTCGGTTCTGTTCGCCTTGTTATAAAAGTCCCTGGGAGGTCCTGACCAGCCCATTTGAATTTTATCATAGCGATACAACTCTGTTCGCCGAAACTCCTTCTTTTCAGCCCCACCGGTCACTAGGGAAGCACCTTGGTGAAAGGAGTACAATGGCCAGTGCCATTGGGCCCTGGATTCATCAAGAAGCAACGCGAGTAACGGAGGCGTTTAACTGCTGCGGCTAGTTGCATATTCATGCTCACCTTTTCTACCCCGTTGCGCAACCCCTGCCGATAAGATCGCCTTTTTACGTTTGCCGTCTTGCTTTCTGCCATTAACGTGCCAGCCGTGTATGATTCAGGGCCGCCTTAAATCACTAGAGAAAATGTATAATTATCATGTGATATATCTTCGAGTATTTCTTTTAGTGTACTTTAAAGTTGGTAACGGTAATGGAATGTATAATGTGTATTAAACGCTTTTGACATTTTTTTTTGCTTTCGGTTGGTACCAATTTTAAGGTCAATGAACCTCCGGGCTCTACACGAGTCCTTTATGGAAATAGGCATATTAGTCGCTCTAGACTCAACAGCAATCATTTAGAGGCTTTATCGTAATCTTCTAGCTTTCTTTCTTCTTTCTCTTTGTTGCTTTCTTTTTTTCCATTTCTTTCCTTCTCTCAGGGCGCATAAAAGAAAGAACGCTCGCTGGCTAAAACATGGGCCCAGATAGCCGAGGGCGTCGCGTGCCGCAGGCATACAGTGCAGGCTCGCCCCTGCTTGTCTGCTCCGCTATCCTCACGAAAGAGGAAAGATTAACGATGAGAGGTGGCGCAAGACATAACCTACCCACGTGTAAAAATGTAATAAAACGTTTTTGACGTTGTCCAAGACAATAAACAAGGAAACAAATCGGCCGGTCAAGTTTATCATACTTGGACTTGATTTAGTTAAGGGTGGAAATAAATTATGGATACTCGATAAACCAATTTGGTGAGAGCATATATGAATCAATTTCATTCGCCGAGAAGGGTGGAATAATATTTTTCTTCCTTCACCCCAAAGCAGAGTATAAACGGATATTGACAATTGAAATGCCCCAAGAGTAATCTCCAACAATCTCACTCTTGTCTTCTGCTCCAAGCTCCAGCGGGCTGGACCCGTCCATATTAACGGCACGTCATTAGCCACGTTAGCAGAACGTTTATTACTTTTGCGCCGTGCCGTAGCGTGAAGTCTCGAGATAAAATAGTCGAGGGTGACAAATGTCAGGTAGGTTCCAACCGTCCGAATTGTGCCAATTCGTTGCTACGTGCCCATACCTAGATCTGGGATCAGCAATAACTCCTACCGAGGGATGCTGGGTCATTGATACGCAAGGGTAGTTGTGTTCTAGAATTTTTGTAAGGGTGTCTTCTACGCTGATATCTATACGAGTGAAAAGGGTTCAGAAGTAGACGTCCACGTAAAGGAAGGTTTGTGTGAGGGTGCAAGAGTAGCTATAAGGGTGTAAAGGTATGTATAGGGGTTGGCCCTATAGGTAGACCCCGGAGTCGCTTGAAATATTGCTCGTCGCTCCCTAGAAGATGTACGATGCGTTATTGTTGAAAGCATCGGAGCGAAAATTTCGGTGTCTGGGTATATTCCCTATTCCTGGGGCGGCAGGCGTCGGGACCACCCCGTTCGGTACCACGTAGCGTGGGGGCAAAAGCGTCGAGGTGGGTATAAATGTAAATAGGATGTCTGCACCTCGGCGAAAGGCGGCTTTACAATGCTCTATCAAAGAGATAGAAGCTTTTCCTACGATCTTGCCTCGCGAATCTGGCACCGTGAACGAGATGGTTACGTACACCCTTGGAATTTACGAGGGAGTGATAACAAGAGATTGAGATAGAGCGAGATAAAGAGAGCAAGGTACCTACAATTTTATAGGGATGCATCGTTAGATGACTTGTTAAATTATATTTATTAATATAATTTTTTGGAAATATCAACTTTCCAAAGCCAGTAACACTGTAGGTAAGGGCAACGTAAAGTAATACGGGTATGTCTGTACCTATCGAATTTATCTGCGAAAAATATATAAAATCTGGCAAATCGCACGGTTTCGCACTAGAGACAGAGCATGCAATTTTCCTCTCTACTCTATAATCACTGTGAATTCGCCAACACTCGAAAACACGAAGCGAAATGGTTCGTGCGCGTTATCCATGCCGAATGGTGGTGTCTATATTTTAAAACTAGATTTCGACGCTGTATTCCCGGTGGTTTGGGTAAAATGACAGGGCCATGATGGATCTAGGGAAGAACTATCCAGAGTTCCCAATGGTCCTGTATCACGGCGTAGACCGTATCTATAACGGCTAAATCCATTTTGGTATTAGATTTCTTCGTATCGCGCACTTTTCATCGTGCCATTGATGGATTAAAAAGAGCTGCCCGAGATGCCGGTTGAGAGAGGGAGAGAGAGAGAGTGAGTATCAACGCGTCTGTCTCCATATGGGTATATTTATCTCCTACGAGAGAGAAAAAGAGAGAGAGAGAAGAAGAAAGAAGCCCAGCATTCATATATAAAAGCCAGGACTTCCTACATACGGGATAAACATAGCGAGAGAATGAAATAATGTTTACAAATCCCCCGTGACTCGCTTGAATTTCGCTAGTTTAACTAAGTCCAAGAAGACAGCGAATGCCAAAAATTTCTTGAGAAAAATACGTCAGAAGTTTACAGGCAGTTTAGAAAGTGTCGTAAAACCAAAATTCGACGTTCCCGAACATCACCAGAGACACGCAACTGTCCCCCTGAAATAGCATCAGACCCGTTATTCGTTTAACCACGTGTGGCAACTTAAAAAAGTTGAATCTGCCAAATGGTTTTTGCAACGACAGTAGTTGCACAGCGTAGCTACACGTGTTGCAGTTTTGCAAATAATACCCCGGAACGCGTAGGGGTTCTTGCACGGATGCAAGCCCGTGTTACGTTTCGAATCTACAGGGTAAGTATATTACTACCTATACGTTGGTATGAAAAAGCAAACGCACCACTGCCGGTTTAAGTGTTCTACGGTTGGTAGAAGTGTCGCAAGGTGCGAAAGTTACGTCACAGGGAAATACGTCACCGCGAGTAAAATTATGATGAGTGTACAGTGTGAAATATTTACACACCCAGGACAATCCATCATGAACTACCGTTGTGGTGGTCCTCTTGCATCCTATCCGTGAACCGGAGCCACCAGCATCATCAGCAGTGCCAACCAACCTCCTTGCTTTCCAGTCTGGCATAACCCAACCGAACCTACTTCACGCCTCTGCAACCTTCACACCTCGTGAAGTAGAGTAGAGTGCTCTTCGTTTCTTGCGCGTACCTACCCCTTCGCACCTTACCCTTACCCTTATCCGTATCTGGTTCTTCCGAACATTCCCCGGAAAACACTTCTGCATCTGAACACTAGCAACCAACCCAAATCAGGACTACGTCTCATTTTTACAAATTAGTGGCCATCGATGTTCACGATGTAATCGCTGTCGAATTTAACGTCGAGCAGTATAAGGCAATTGCGAACAGACCTTGTCGCTTGAGCTTGCATATTTATTGTGAAGCAAAAGCGTGAAGATATTTCGGTAATGGCCTTGATGTAAAAATGGTGTGCGCATACCGGGCGATTCTCGTTGGCCGCTTGGTAAATTCTAAATATTTGCACGTGACGTATGGACGGGATTCCGAAATATTTGCCCGCGATTGTCACACGCGCGCCATATGGAAATCCTGAAGGGGTGGGAAACGTTGAAGGTATAGGAACAGAGGTTAGTACGATAGTTGCATAGAAAGAGAAAGCGAGTGAGCGCGTATGCAGTATAGCTTGCAGATAGTTATTCCGTATCGTGATAATATTCCTGATAAGAACGAGCACTCGCTACCTGTTGGTCCTTTGCAAAGTTACCCCGATTGATTTATGACGCTCGATTTAACTCGAGAAAAGGTAGAAAAGTACGAATCGAGTGACACTTACTCTCGATAAAAATACCTTTTACACATTTTTCATCGAAATTTTTAAACAAATTCTTAATCCCGCGGTAGCTTCTACGTTCTTCGGATAAGCAAAGGGGTGGGTAAGGGGAGTTCGCTAAACAATTCGAACAAGTCGCATTTAGGGAAGATAATAGGAATTTTCATGGGCGTATCATAAATTTGGAAAGTTCCGACTATAGGAGTCTAAGGGTGAGTTAATGCTGCGGCGGGGTGGACGAGGGGGTGGTTTCGATCGTTCGGAAAAGAGGGGTGTCGATGCCAGGCGCGCTCGTGTACTACAGAACCGCACAATCGTTATGATTATGTCGCGCAATTACGATCGTAACCAACGTTTCGATAGAATAATTTGAATTTATATGTAAATTGAATTTAATGGCCGGTGCAATACAGATAACTCGAACGGCCCGGTAAACGCGGTGTTCGCCTCTTGTGATTAACGACATTCGCCCCGTAGTAATTTGACATTAGCGCCCGTGATGAAGGACCGAAATCGCATTAGCCTTGCTAAAGTCGATCTGCCGCTGCGGCACGCGATGACTACGCGGAAATCGGGCCGTGCACCCGCCTACCCGATCTACGTGCTCCTGGTGGCCCTAGTGGCCCTAACAGCCCGAGCGGCCTTAGATAAATTATATAATATAGTAGGATAGGACGTATAGGACCGATGCATTACACAGAGTCCATTCTCAGTAAGGGATGAAATGTTTTCTGGCATTGACTACCCCTACAAACCATCTCATGGACGATTAGCCCTTTGGACTTTCCAAGGAGACTGATCGAGATCTTTCCTCGACCATTAAGCTGGACCTCTACCTCCGAAAGAAATGCTCTGCCAATGGCCATTCGCTTCTCCGTCACTATACGTAACTACGTATACGTGACGCGTGTATGTATACATCTATATGGTTACGTTAAAAGCAGAAGAAGCAGTAGAAAAGTCCTCAAGGCTTTTTGTCCAGAATTCTATCCTCCTGCCTTTGCCAATTTCGCAGCGACCAGCCCAGTGACGATCGCACGTAGTTACATAAGGCTATGATGCAGCCAGGCTGCGGCCTGGTTAATTACTCACCCCTAACCAGTAAGGGTGGTTTCCAGGCTGGCAGGAGCCTAGTAGTAGCAGCAGCAGCAGCCTAGCAGAGAAGCCTAGCAGCCAGTCAGGATTCCTCTCTCTATCAGCCCCTCTCCACCCGCTGCCCTCGAGCCCTTTCCCGGCAGAGCCTGATGGATCACCCAGCCAACCCGCCACCCACAGAATGGCCAACAATGGGTTTTTGTTTCTTTTTATTGGGAGTAGGCGGATAGGAGGCCGGCCAGGACAGAACATTTGTCGCTATAGCGTTGGTACCCCTGCTAGTTGCTGGTGCCGCCAGCTCTCTCTTGGACGTTCCCCATGTTCCGATTCAGTCCCTTGTTCCCCAGCCGTCAAGTTCTTTAACCCTGCCACCCTGTGAGGACGAGAAAGAACCAGAAGTGATAATGGATCCTGGTATCTACAGGGTGTCGTGTGCACCACCCTCTATGCTCAACGTATCAGATTCTCCTCTATTGACTAACTAAAGAATCGGATCCTGAAAGCTGTGAAGATCGTCACCATGGTCCATCGTGGTACAAAGCCTGTTTCGATACTCGAACCGTGAGATATTTTCTTACGCAACTATTCTGATAGAGAATAAAGGGAGAATCCTGGAAATTGATGACATTTTGTTTTATCTCTCGATCACTGAAATGCTTCGAAGAACAAGGACCTTCGAGACGACTCCCAAAGGAAATCAATATGGTAATGCACCGCCTTAAGTAATGAGAGTTCCTCTAAGAAAAGAAGAAGATGCTTTTACGGCTCCAGGATTCCGAATGTTCAAGTAGGGATGCGCCACCCGGTCAGGTGTAATTAATCTCTCAACAAGCAGCCATTGAGCATTCTAATCGTGCCCCTACAGTGTATCTTCAGCATCCAATCTCTACCATCTTTTTGCAAGTTATCCCATCCGACTCTTTCAAAACTCTTCTGCAGCATCCTAAAGACTCCGCACCATGTTCCTCCATATCATTAAGTGACGTCACACGCTGCAATAAAATGCAATCGGCAGCCTGAATACCAAGGTGGTTTCTGAATCTGTAGAAATTAACCCAATAAGCGATAGGGTAGTCGAGGTTAGGGTGACTTATCGCTGCAGTCCTAATTGAATTTGTCTCTTGGACCAGGCCATCCTGTTGCGGTAATGGTGCCAGTTGTAGACGGCCTCTAAGGTATGCCAAGGGCTTCGCTTATTATAATGAGCACGAAATTTACATAATGGATACATATGCAAGCACAGTCAGCTAGGACTGCTCGACCCTGGCAGCCATGCTCTCCTCTTTCTAACCCCCTTGCGAAAACCCATACCCATCTTCCACTATTTCCCTCAAGAGAGGGAGAGTTAGTTTCCCAACTCTGCAACATCTTAGTTGTTAGTTGTTACTCTATATACGTGTCCTATGCAAAGTTATGTCCCATTGTAGCAACCCGCTAAGATCCCGCCTCCTGGTTCCTAACTCTAGCAAAAAGTACTGATTAACTTGGCAACCACAAGAAGAAGCCAAGATTCTAAAGTCCTTTGAGTTTCTCAACAAGGATTACGCAGTTGGCTGTCTCCTTCGGACTCTTTATCATTTTTTATATAAATCTTCAGGATTCATATTTCCCCTAATACTTCACACTGTTTCTATATTGTTTCTTTATGGTATGCTTGTAAAGCTACTTTTAATGTCCGATCGAAATGCATGACCGTAATTATTTGAATTTGACAACGTCACAGTATAATACTTGTGTCAAGTAAATGAACAAACGTGGCAGAAGCCTAAAATACTGGCTATTTATTAAAAATTGTTTACTGTGTATTTATACTATAATACAGTTTGTATATCTATATGTAGGCTTTCTCTGTCGACGTCCCAACTAGGGATGGAAGACATCCTTGCATGTATCATTGAGACTCGGACAAAGCACTGCAATTAACTTCATCCTCGAGGCTGGTAGCAATCCATACAACTGTGGTATCTATAGAAATGGGGCTTTTTGTATGAAGTTCTACGATCCCGAAGAGAAATCACTGTTATTCCTAGACGATCTCCAAAGCGCTTTTACTCCAAGTTCACACAGCGGTTTCTCCCGTGAGAAATCGTTGGCCAGTCGACGGTAATTTAATCTTTTTCTTTTACATGCTCGATCTCCCGAAGGATTGTCCAGGAACCCATTGCTTTTTGCATGGTCCCGTAATGGTATAAGGTTAGCGTTCGAGATCGTGGAGGGTTTGAAACTGGCACCGATTCCTCTCATGCCTCTAGTGTGAGACACGCAAGTTCAGCTAAACTGAAGATCTCACACAGGAGTGACGAATGGTAATCCTCCCGTTCACGAATCTCTCATTTTCAGTAATGGCTCGTTCGTGCCATTGATATTCCGTAAGGGGAGCCAGAGCGGTGGAGGCGT
>NW_014333166.1:851422-863257 GCF_000341935.2 Cephus cinctus | reverse complement strand
AAGAGGAAGAGAAGAAGGAACAGGAGTAGTAAAAAGAGATGGCCAGATATAGGAACGGAAAGAAAGGACGAGTGGTTCGGAAGAGGATGAAAAAAAACCCCAAGTTGTTTTCTTGGATTTCGAGTAAAAGGGGAAATTTCGCGGTGATCCCTCGCTGGTAAAGGCATAGACCCATCGATTCGTTCGGCTCGTTTCGGCTGATTTCGGAAACCGAAACGGCGCAACGTTCTTCTTCGGGAATTTGACTATGCAAATCGCAAAGCAAACGATGCTGGCGCGTTGTAACGTTTCTCATCCTCTTTAGCTTCTGCACTTCAGCAGGTCCCTTTCACATTCCCACGGTCCTTTTACGCCAGCTGACTTTCCCGATAGGCACCGACCTACCTCAACCTTGCTATCTAGGCACCAAGCAATTTCTAAGCCCGTCCACAAGCCTCTGGGACTCTGGAATTGAACGTGTATCTAACGTAAAACGTATCTAACGTTAAGCGGCGAAGCTGCCGCTCTGCTTTCTGACGCAACCATAATGTGACGAGCATTGTGCTGAAGTTAGCAGCGTTGGGTTATGCAGGGGCATTTTCCATGTAAAGCTTCCCGGATGAAGTACAGACAGAGAAGAGTAGCCCCGGGTGCCGACCTCCCTGTGTATCCTGATCGTCCCCTGGCTCCACTTCGCTCTTGCTCCTGCATTTATGCTGCCCTCTAGCGTCCGACTACGTTCTAGATCTTCACATTTGGCCTCATTGTGTAGGAGCTTATCTGTCCTTGAGGACGCCGTCGTTTATAGCGTCCCGACGCCTTCTACCTTTTTCAGTATAGGGTCATTCCTGATCTGGTTCTTGGTCGCCACTTTCGTTACCCTTGGATCCTTCTTCCGGATCCCATAATGGTCGTCTCGCTTGGAATGTTCCTTGGGGATTTTAGTTCCTAGATAGTGGCAGCACTTGACTGTCATCAAGCGTATACAGTGATTTACGTTGGACTGTACTGTGGACTCTTGGCTGACTGACTGTTTCCTTCCAGACACTTTAAGCTTTTGGCTTGAAGTCGCGAAGCGTTAATGTAAACCGCTAAACCTTCCGGTTCGCAACTTCCGGCTTGCTTAGTCTAGAGAGTTTCCTTCTTCGGGTGCATTGTTTCGAGTAAGTCCCTATATAATCTGCATCTTGACTGACTCCGTCTGGCTACCTAATGAATCTTCATGTTGCACTACTTCTGTGTATATCCATCTATATACATCATATAGGTATATGTGGACGGATAGACAGACGAGTTTTCGGCCATTGAATATCTCTTGAAATAGTTTCCATGGAGCTTTGAGATTCTGGGCTCCTTCATCCCCTATACGCGGGGGGATGATTCTTCTCGTGTGTTGGTACGTGGACCCGATCGATGCCCATGGGGGAAAAAAAGGGTCGAGTGGGGCTTTTCTCCAGGGAATATTCTAGTATCGGTGCCGAGCATGCCTGGATATATCCAGGCTGCAGCCCCTTTCGGCTTTCGAATTTTATTAACGTATCGGCGGACGCTGATACGGACGTTGCACCATGTATCTACGTAGCAACATACGTAATGCCAGCCTCGCGCCGCATAATGTATAACATCATCTTTTACGATATCTCTTTCGGGACGCGGGACTGTAGGTAATGCACGGTATTGTATTTTGCGATTGCATTTTCAGAGACGTCCGCCTGCGCTTTGAATATCAAGCAGCCCACGTGGCATTTCTCGCGGCTCTACCCGCCACGAGTCTTGCCGAACATGCACGATTGGTGTCGCGCGCGAATAACGAACTGCTGTAATAATCTTTACGATCTAGAAGCGAGGAACGTAATTTTTCAAGAATACCTCAAGTTCGACTAGACTTTTCATGAGCCTTCGTGACTCAAAGGTTGTTTGTCCCGATATTTGATGACTATTTTTTTTGTAAATTTATTGAGTTTATTTTTAGGGCTGAAAATATTTGCAGAGCGTCAGTTGTCTGTGGAGAGTATACATATGTATATGTATATATAGGCTGTAATGGTTTCAGGGTAGATGGGGTATACATATAGGTATATCAGGGGGTGCTGATTCGGTATCCACTAATGTGTCATTCCTCGTGGATATTTCTGTGATAAATTAATCGTCGATTTCCGGCGATTACAATTTGGTATGCTTCCAAATCGCTTGCACCCTTTTTGCGGCGGTGAATTTTAGCCGTGTGCATTTTTCATCCAGTGCGGGCTGCGGCCCTCAAAAAGAGGAGGATATCCATCTTCCCCAGAGGCTCGTCCCTTCCCTCCACTGTCGGGCCTTCATCTACCAGTTTCTATCCTCTACAATCCCTCCGGCATACTCCCTTGCCCTCTGCTCTCTTCCAGCGTTTCACTCATCCCTCGCTATATCCAGCGTCCTTACCCACCGCCTCAGCCCGCGAGCCTGCCTCTTCTCCTGACTGGCGCGCTTCCAAAAATATTATAAAATTCCCAATTACGGGGCATGGATTGCCGAGGTAAATTGCCCCCGTAGCGGCTGCTTCAGGGTGGCCACCGGAGGCGACCACCCCCTTACGCGAAAGGGAAGCAAGCTCAACTGGATCTCTTCTCTCATGGTAATCCATTACCGTGACGCGATTGGGTAATTGCAGGTGAAGGGACTATCTGGAGATGCGCAGGTCCCCGATCATCCCCGCAACCCCCGGGACCCGGTCGATACCCCCTCTAATTAAACACTGGAAGCACAATGACAAACCTATCTCGTAGCCGGGAGGTGGTGGCAAGCAGGAAACTAGGTAGCGGAGCCAAACCAGCCAGTCACATAGTCAGCCAGTCAACCAGTCAAGCAGTTAGGCTAGAGAGGTCGGAAGATAAAGGGCTCTGGAGAGAATAGAACAGTAAGGGAGATAGAGAACGAGATCGAGATCAAGAATGAGAGCGAGAGGGGAAGAGAGTAATTCGGTTAATCCAAGGTGGTCGTTGCGGCGGGACTTTAGATAAATCACTCATTCGTGTCTAGCGTTACGAGACAGGGACAAACGCCAACTCCAAGTCTCTTAACCCCAACCGTCTGGATCCCAAGGTGGAAGCTGAGTCACGACTTTCGACTTTCCAGGATTCTGCGTATCCAACCATATTCCCACTCCTTCGGCACCCATTTATTAGAACGTATCAAGGGTGCTAGATAATTCGTCGATTCTCAGCTGAATATATATATATATATATACACATATATACCAGGAGAAGAGCGCGTCCTGGTGCCGGCGAGTGGCGCTTCTGCTGAATATAGACGTCAAGGACCTCGTAACCGACGGGTGATGAAGGACCTCCTGTCGTAGGGTCCTTCGTACACCCTCGTACACTTCAGTGACGCGTTCTAGAAGGTTCGGGGACTTGTAACCTCATCTCTCTCAGTCTCCAAGGGCGACCTTGCAAATTCGTATTTGAAACCAACTATTATAAGGATCAAAATGGGTTCCAGTACATCTTAAAATCGATAGCACAGCTAATATCATGATTAGTCAGTCTAGATTCTCTGGGCACATTATTTGTATCTGGTAACTCTCGTTTTCGGTATCCTAATTTCACAGAGGGTCTCCAACGGGATACAATAAGCTTTGGATTTGCATAGAGATAACCTGCAGTATTATCCAGTGGTGTGTCAAGTCATTACACATCTAAGCTTTCGAATCGGAGGAGATCATTATTCAGTAGTTGGGTGACAGCTAAAGTGGACAGGGAACGTGTAACCAGAGCGTCTGGCATTGTGACCATTGATGAATCTTGTGGTAATCAAGGATCTATAGTCTCCTGTCTCTCTCTTCCTCCCGTATAATATGTACTCCCTTCTCCTTCTGACTACCGTGGAAATCCACACCCTACTGTCTCCTCTTAATTAACGGCTTTATCGATAGAATCCTAAACAGCCATTGTCCAGTCGTGTCTCTGTAGCTGACATTTCCTATTCGACAGCACTACCTCGTGATAAGCTCCAGAGTTACAAAGATCGGGATGCGTCCGGGATTTTGCATCAGGAAATGTCACTTGGAATTATCATCCCTTTATTTTCTGCTTCATGGAGCTCGTGATTTTATCTGAGTCGATTTACGTTTACGATACTGGAATGTTTAGTCTGAATATTAAACAGCCACTGGTACACGCAGTCCTGGCGGCTTACGTGTATTTACGTTCCGGATGTGATCCTTTCTTGTATTCTTGGATTTATCAATTTTTTAACTAGACGTTGCTCCAAGTGGCAATTTTCTCTTTACCACGCCACAGCCTGAAAGCCTTCCTTTCTCTTCGGGCGAGCTAACTTGATAACGGTGTCTTCCTTATAAAGAATTAAAGTAACTGCTCTATACGGACCAAGTGGAAACCCTGGTTGGTCATTTTGATCCCCAGGAGGACACTGTCTACGTACCCTGGTTTTGAGTGTGCTGCTGTACTTTTTCACGATACCAGTGGCCACTGCGAGGGGGTAGCGAGGGAATTGAGTAAGGGAGAGATGAGAGGGAGTAAAAGGGTCAAAGTTGATATATCTGGGTATCTCTATTTACCGAGGAAAGAGAACGGGACTGTTGGGGTTTCTGGGTCTGCCGGAGGGTGTAAAGAAATCCTGAAGGGGTCGAAGGAGCGAAAACATCCCTTAGCCTGGGTTCTCTATATTGACCCCTGGTGTGTTAGGTACGCGCACGAACACACTGCTCGTTCGATTGGACCAATGCCGATTAAGGCGACGAAGATACCTTCGAACAATCTCATGTCGGAAATGGACTGTAGGATCATCACCCTTTTCAAGCTAGTACCATGGGACGGAAAATACATGTATCTTAATTAAGGGCTCGTTTCAGGTTACCTTAATCATCTACTATTGAATTTCATTTTTTTCTATTCAATAAAATCATATTGCACGTCACCTGTGGCACTGCAACTGAGGCTGTCAAAATAAATATTTTTTTTAAATCATTGAAAATCATTCGGTCCCCAAATCCATTCGTCTTATTCTTACCATCCAACCCTTTATGTAACCACTTGCAAATATCCCTCGACTGCCTCATCGTGGAATCGACTCATGACCTGGCTTTTCCTATCTTGCCGATGTGGCATGTAATTCCTTGCCAGGTCGAAAAGCCATTCTGCACCTGGTGCATTCGTGATATATTCGGCAAAACATAACCTTCAAAGTTCTCAAGCAGGATACTAAAGTTTCGCTATTCCCGAACTCGTAAACACGTACGACGCACCTGGGTTCCCAGGACGCTTCTCTTTACTGGTATGGAAACGTAACTTACAATTCGGAATATTAAGGTCCCTTTCTAGAAGCAAGATCTTATCCTCCTAGTTCAGTGGGTCCTGCCAAGAATCGGATTCACGTTCTGATATTAGGAAGACTTGCGGAAATATTTTCTAGAGACTGTATATTTATAAATAGGTTTTCCATTGTACACATCGCTGCGACGTTTCACTGTAGCTGTCGGTGTCCTTAATATCGACAGCAGCTACTGTTACAGTGTCGACGTAAGTTGGTCCTTGTGTAGGGATGGAAGAGAATAAGTAAAAAAAAAAAGATACGTCTCTCCCGCAGGAAAATCAATGATGGGCTGTTAAAAATTTCACGGGTCAAAACGGCAGGAATAGTCGCTTCACCGAGCGCCACTTTAAGGGAACGTGCCCGGAGTCTTGGGACCTCTGGAAAATTTATAAATATCCATAATACATCGAAAGCGGAAGCGCAACTGCCGTCTTTCTACCTACACGCTATATGCACACGACATAACGGCACGAATAGATTTCAAATATGCAGAGATTGTTCTTCGGAATGGAGTGCAGCTGGGACCCCTACCCTTCCCCCCCACACTTTCCTGTCGCGAGTCCCTTTAGAGAATTTATCAAGAACGAGATATATGCCTGACGTCATCAATCGCCACTAGGTCACGGTTGAACTTTAATGGACAGATAACATTTTTTTTCATTCCAAAAATCTTAACCTAAATCGTGGTCAATACAAATTTTCATTCATTACATTGGGCCTCCAACGTTATATTGAAGCTGATCGTAGGACAGGGTATATTGTGTTCAATGACTTCTACGGATGCATTTTCAGAGGTTGCAGAGGGTCATAGTTCACAGGTTAAAAAAAGTAATTTCTCGTAGTTTATTAACGGTAGAAATCGTATTGAAACTCCATAGATAACCAAGGGCAGTGAGCCAGCTTTGGCTTTGGTTCGCTTTTCAACGAAAATTATCGGACTGCGGTGAATGTAACCTGTGTAACTGTCCCCGAGAGGATGAGAATAGAATCGGCCACTTATCGGGCACTCTAACCCCTGCCTACAGCAGCAGCTACCCTCTCGCTACCATCACGTACAGAAGGGTCAAGTGATGATCGCAGGGGTCTTTGGCCGTATTTTCCAACTCATTTTCTACGGCGTTATCGCACGCCCTCGTAAACGTGAATGCTTACTGGTGTATACCCCCTTGCCACCCTTTCACTACCTTTGAAACCCTTACCGCGTCGCACCGATTCTAGCGTGGAGCCGCAGAGGCCGTCAATAGTAGCTATACGTGGCTGTGTGAGCTTTTTAAGCGTTCATGGAAAAGCTCGGGTTACGTTGAATCCAGTTCTTCCACTCTGCAAGCTCCTGCGTTATTGCCACTCGAACTCCCTTTGGTCAAAGTTAGCGTTATTAAAAAGTCCCACCTTGTGGAATCAAAGGTGCCCAAAGCGATTCTGTACGAAAGGGGAAGAAAAGATTGCCAACCGTAACGCTGTTCTTGTGTATTTTTTTTCTTCTCTCTCACACGTTTCATTCTCCCTTTGACGTTTTGGAGCTTTCAAATTTCCAGCCAGTTAAACTCACTGTTAACGTTACTGCGATATATGAGAATTCGTTATTTTATTCGCATACGTGTTTTTAGTTTTACAACAGCGGTCTCAATGACTTCAGCCTTTTACAACTTTGCCGATTCAGAAGGCATTCGTGCGTGTTCTCAGTGGATTCGACGATTTTCGGTTTTGCAGTCATTAAGATTTCTCTGAACCATTTCCGAGGGTTTTAATGATCGTCGACTGTAGACTCTTTGTTTTGTTTGAGGGTCCCTGGGTAAGGTAGGGGGGTTGCTCGTGCGTTCGGAGACCCTCGTACTATTAGGAACTCGGCAAAGAAAGAGAAGAAGAACTCTGACGGTCCTTGGGGATGCTGATCTTTCTTTCTAGGGGAAAAGAAGGAAACTCGATGATCCTGAGAATTTTTCTATTTTCTTTACCTGCTCTGGTTTTGTCCTCCATCTGGCGGCTCTTTTGTATTGTGCGGCATGTGAACCACGTGTACGGGATCTCATGATAGGTTAGTCCTGTCTAAGGGTAAAAAAAGTAATTATCTTCTTGTGGCAGCATAAATTTGCACAACCCCTGAAAGTAATTCGAGTCGGGACGTAACGGTAATAATCTCGAAATATGAAGTAGGTCGCTGGCAGCGAGGGCTTGTTCTTTATCGTGCTGGGTAAAAGCAGTTTCAACTTTTGGGAAACAAACAAAGTGCTGGCATTTTTAATGAGATCCTTTACCGAAAAACCGGGTCAATTGAATTATTCATTAAAAGTGCTACTCTAGACAAAAAAAAGTTTTTACCCTCCTTCCTCCCTGATATGTATTCTCCTTGAATTATTAAATTTTCAGAAAGTACACGCGTTTACGTCATTCCTAAAAATTGTTCCTTCCCCATCCGGTACCGGATCTTGCAATTTTGCTAAACTTTTACCACTTTAATCTTACTGGAATCTCATTATCGCGCAACGCACCAACTTAGATCTCAGTTGTTATTCCGCTATTTCAATTCCAAATTTTTATATCCGTTTTAATTGCGAAGAACCCGAAACACGTGTGAAACAACGTAATGACGTAAGTATTAGGTTTCATGGGAAAGGCGTCGCCTAACGGGTAAGGTAAAGTTGCGAAATAAAAATAACGACGTCGGGCTTGCGTAAAAAGCTAACGACCGGCCGTAAAGATACGGGGCGAAGAAAACTTTGCGTTTCGATATTCGAAACGACGAAAAAAGGGGCACGACGATACTCGCCAAGCAAAGGGATGAAAAAAGAGGCTGCAGCGGGGTGCAACCCCTCCTACCCACTACCCCCTCCTGGATATGCTACTACAGCGAGAATGTATCTACGAGTCCAAAGTCTATCTTGCGGAGTGCAGACTAAATATAAATATTTTACTACCAGCAGTAAAGATAGGGGTGCGCGCAGCTGCGCAAAGTGACGGTAATAACGTAGCCTTGTGGATACAATGGTTTTATCAAATTTCTCTTGGATTAAAATATATTTTTTAACCTGAAAGCTTCTCGACGTCGTATAAAAACTTAAGGCTTCTACGCTAGATAGTTTTTCCTCTATAGAAAGAAAAAAAAATGGGACACGTATTACAGCTGCACGTTATTCCCAATTTTCATATGCTGTCAGCCGTAAACTGCGCCGTTTATTGCAACAGCTTTCGAACGTTCGCCGCGCGATGGTTGTAAAACGTTTGAAACGTTTGGCCACGTGAACGCAGGGTTGCCCGCTGCAAAAGTAATTTCTCTCATCGATCGAAGGCTAGCAAGGTGCTTGTGCTGCCCTCCATCGAGTACAAGGGGAAGCTTGAGGACAGGGGTGCTTCTGTCAGTTTAAGGTACCATCGTTGGAACATGTATAAAAAAAGGAAGTTTTTTTATTTTCAGCAAAAAATTTAATTAAATTAAGTAATATTGTTAATAGAAATAACTTTTCTTTGCATTTTAAAAATATTGTACTTTTTCGTATTGTTTTCAATATTCTTTTCAATTTCCTGTTACGCTGTCGTATATGCAGCTTCGTGAAATAACTAGCAGGATATGATCTCCTGACGAAACGGAAATGCGAAGACGAATGTTATTTCCGGTGAAAATCTCCAGGGGGTATTGTTATGCATCTCGTGTCTATTTGCCGAGATAACAATGAGGACGGTCGGTGTCCGTAGGTTGATACTCCCTGGAGAAGAGACAGTTCCGTGCTTTTCTCCACGATGGCGCCACTGTGCGTCAGCCAGCAACGCTCTGCTAAGGGATGCTTTTGCTCCGCCGAGAGATGCTGCCGCCTGTCGGACAGCAGAGCGGGATTCTCATCGAATGAGGTTTGGTTAACAATCGTCAACGTTTTCGGTGATGACGTGGATGTTACCCACTGTCGAATAAATCAATTTGACGCATTTTAAATGAATTTCAAAATGGCGAATCACTGTTTTCTTACGTTACTACGCATAGAGAAGGAAGATCGCGAATTTTCTAACTCGCTACGAGACGATGAAAATCTTAAGGATAGACGCGCATAGTCGATTCAAGATGAAAGACTCGAGAAATACGTAGCCCGCGTAATGGACTGCAGAAACGTTAGTGATGAGAAAGAAAAAAAGGGGGAAAAAATTGAAGACTCGGAAATCCTGCGCTTTAAAATTTCAAAGAATTTCAAAGTGGGTCGAAGCTCGGAGGACCTTTTCAAGAATAAGAGAATGTCTCGGTTCAATCGGGAAATACCCCTTCCGTCCCTTCTACTCGAGGGTATTGGACTATCCTTCCAATTAATAATTGAATATATTAATTTACCGGTCTTTTCCCTGTACAGCTGGATTCGAACTGTCTGTTTCCTTTTCTTTTCCCCCTTTTCTGATTCCACGATCAAGGCATGTACCTACACCCTGCTACTACATCCTTACCACTACCCCCGGGCATTCTATTGGTACGCCGGTACTTTAGCACTTCGATACTACCAGGAATCAAGTCCTTTGGTGGTGACTCGCAATTTGCTGCTATTAACTGGCCACCAAGAGCCAAGGTAGAACCGCCCTTAGGACACCCAAGTTCGTGATTTATTCGTATATATTCTCCGTACGATCGCCTTGATCTCACGCTTCAAAAGTTCCCACTTTGCTTGGCGAACGTTTTGCAATTATAAAAGGGGGTTGCTGGCTGAGAGAGTACAGTGAGCAGGCAATGAATCGAGGGGGTGAAGAGGAACAGGCTCTGGGCTGAAGTCGAGGAAGGGAGGATTGAAAGGGTAAGAGAGTCAGTGAGGAAGAAGTTTAGAGTGGAGAGGGGCAGAGAGAGAGAGAGAGAGAGTGAAGGGCAGAAAGGAAGGAAGGAAGGACAGCGAGTGGGCCTAGATGGCGAAGGGTGGCTATGGCATGAAAGAATTAAAGGGAGAATGCTGAACTTCCACCCTTCTTCGTTATCTGTTTGCCCGGTTGCGCAAGGTTTTTAATTACACGGCTAACTAATGAGTTAAATTCCTTCTCAACCTTGCGAGTGGCAAGACGGCGAGGGGGCGGAGGGGGCGTAGGGTGCGAAAGCCCGAATTCCGCGTTAAGCATGTACCGACAAATGTACCGAGGTCTTTTCCAACCCCTTCTATAGTTTAGTTCGAGCCCCTATTCTCACCCTCCTTAAAATCCTTCATCCTCATCCCTTTCCGATCTCTTTCTTTCTTCTACCCTCACAATCGACCTATAAACCCTCAATTTTTGAGTATTCCCATTCTTCTCCTAATCTTGGATCCAATCAAACCCCTATGAGCACCCGAGAAACACCTGCCACTGTTTCTCTATTGAAGTTCCAGCTTCTTCTACTTCCGCAACTGTCTTCTGCACACCCCCTCCTTAACAACCCTTGTAAGTAATTCCGAAAATTGCAACCCGTTCCTCCAAGCTGTATACCTATAATACTTCAGCGATTTGTCTCAGTGAACTGTTCCTGTTCTCCTCGTTCCTCCCTACGTCTCCCTCCATCTCGTTCACTCTTGGGGAATCTTTCATCAGAGTGGCAAGTAGTACCTGCACCATCCCTGTCAGCCCTTGCGCGCCAGAGATGGTTCCGCGTACCCGAACTACTTATTAGAGAAGCGCTCAGTGCCCGGGGCCGACCTCTGTAATAGCGAAGGGAAGGCAGAAGCTCTCTTCCCAGCTGCTTGTTTTCTTATTTCCCTTGATAGAATAACAGCGCCGCGACGTGCAATTATGCCGAGCACCTCCGACCACCCCTTGGGCGTTGCAGTCACCCTTACAGATACCTACACCAAGGCGACTAACACCACTAGCGTCGGTCTAGACCAGTACCAACAGTAAGATCTTGAAATTCGACTGCGAAAATTACATCCACCGTGTATATATATATATACATCCCCTTCAGTTATTATTATTTCTTTCGTCCCCTCCTAATGCCCACCACCCTTATTACGCAGTCCAGATATTTAAGTACAGGTACCATTTAACAAGGTATACATATACAGTGCCCGCAACGATGCTCCCATCAGGCAATTACAAATTGAGTATAGCATCGTCCTGTTTTAACAGTTTTCCATCGTTGCCCGAGAACGCTCGTAACCAGAGACTTGAATGAATTGCCGGTCATAAAAGCTCGCACAATTATTGTCCGAAGAAGAGACGCGTCGGCGAGGAGGTTAGAGAGGACGAGGGGAGGTGAGACGTGTTTTAGGCGGATACCAACCTCACGACAGTCTTAATCAATGGATTAGCGGGTAGGGGTTGTTAAAAGTCTGAGTTTCAAGACGAAACGAGGGTTTCCGTGCCGGATATTAATATGCAAAGCATTCATTTCGCACTACTGAACGTACACACGACACACTCGTAAAAGTAAACTCACTAAGCATAGTTATGACGCATTCATGAAGCCATGCGCCCGCGCGACTTTATGGTGATTCGTTATCAAAGTCACCGTGCAGAACAGTTGTCTATAGTACGGTATACGTATAGTTACTGTATGTATATATATACACACGAGGATTCCTAGTTATCGACCTTAAATATTTAGTAAGGGGGGGG